>NC_092830.1:24530699-24830699 GCF_039878825.1 Excalfactoria chinensis | reverse complement strand
GGCTGGGAAAGGGACAGTTGAGAGGAAGGAAAGTATGATACAAGACTCTAAAATTATGAATAACATAATGACCATGAACAGCAACCTATTTTTCATCATCTCTGACAGTACAGAAACTGGAGGATACTAAGAGAAAATACTGTGAGGCAAACTGGAAAAAAATCAAACCAAAAGGAAGGTTTGTTGTCATTATTTTTTAACAAAAGACAGAGCTGTGGAACACTTTGCTGCAGGATGCTGTTAAAAATTTTACATGAATTCAGGAGGCTATGGACAATATTATAAAAAAGAAATCCCTGCTGGATTACTGAATTCATAGAAACCTGGTATTGTTCAGAAAATTCTTGAGTTTCAAATTTTTGGAGGTTGAGAGAATAAATGGATGAAACAATGTTTTGTTATACACTGAAGTCTGTCCTCTGGAAGTCAGAGGCCTAATCATAGATTAGACAAAATTTCTTTTTTACCACAAGCAAATCAGTTCATGATTGCTGTATCAAAATTTATGACTTTATCTTTTATATAAACTGTCATCTTTAATAAACCAGAGTCAAAAGCAGCATTACTCTTGTTGAGTTGGTGATTATTTTGTGCCACTACCATCCAAGTCAAGAGGAACAGGTCCCCACCATTCATCACATTACTTGCTCCTCTACCTCAGAAATCTGACTGATGACATAATTATAATAATTCGAGTTTGTAATCTCATTTTGCCTTGAATTTGAGGACTAGTGTTGTGGGGTTTTTTTTGTTCGTTTTTTGTTTTTCTGACTACAGGCTAATCCAACCTGCTGCCTTGGGCTTAATACTTTCTAGCTTTTTTTCCCCTTGGACTTTTTTACATAAAATCTTCCAGAATCAAACTACTTCAATGTGTAAATTACAATAACTCTCCTTTGTGTTCCTAGCTATAACTCTGAATCATGTTTACTGGTCATTTCAGAAGTATACTCTCTGAAAACAGTGTGAAGTGGCATTTATATTTATATAACGTAAATGTATAGAATTGTACTAAAGAAAAGATGACAAATTGTTAAAAAATAAACTGATATAATAACTGATTTTGGGTGAGAATATCAAAGGACCATTATAGGATGATAAGATTATAAGAGAGAAATAATTATTTATGCAATTGTTGATTACAGTAATTAGAGCTCTCCTGTGTTACCTTAGCAGAGATGAAATACAGAAGGATCTTTGCAGGCTGTTATCAAAACCAGTAGGGAGAGCCGTGAGTCCACTGGAAAGAGCAAAGGACATAAATCCTTATACACCTACTGTGAATTATAGAGATGAGCTTTCCTGGCCCTGTTTATGAGCACAAATACCAGGTGAAACAAAATAATACAGTGTTTTGCTTGTTGTTGGCTTTGTAAAATGAAAATGTTGGGGAAAAAAAGTAAAAAATTAACTGTAGGACTAAACTGATGTAACTTTTCATCAAATGATGTAATGAATATACCTAAATTCAGTAGGATTTAGATTAGTACAAAAACATACTTCTCTAAAATGATGGATGAAACTTGTCTAGCTTTTAGGGATTATGCAAGGACTCTTCAAAGGGCTTGATGGTTTCATGCAGACTGTTCTGAACAGGGAAAACTAAAGGCTTCTTAAATTTACATCTAAAAAATAATAATTAGTAGCATCATAAAAAATTGCTTTAAAAACATAAGCATGTACAAAATCCAAATAGAACTTATAGGTCTCTTAATTATGCATGTAGGAAACAAGTCTTTTACTCAGACCATGGTTAGAATGTATATTTTAGTGAATTGGAATTGAATTTCAAATTTCTAATGAAATCTAAAATTTCACTACTTTTGGTAGGTTTTGGAGTGGCTGTCCATACTAATTCTGTTTATACTTAATTTAAATATCAAGAGCGGTGGAATACTGGGGTGGTGCCACTGTACTGATAGACAGGATTTCATTTTAATAGTCCCCAGTAAGTTAGTTCTTCAGGTTTGGCAATGTTGCTACATTGAAACCAATTTCAATAAGCAGCTACTGCTGGATCTTCCTTTAAGAAGTTCCAGACGGACCTTCCTTTTTACTTCCAACTGTTTGATTAAATGCATCTGATTTATTTGTTGTCCTGTCTCTGAATCATTATCACCAACTAGCTTTATGGTAATATTATACCATAAATTCTTGTGTGTCTTTGTTGCTGTCATTGAAGAAACTACTCCCTTTCTATGGTGCCAGAGATAAAGCACAAAACCAGTATAACACAGTGAATCATGTAGACCCCATACTGAGAAAGTATGTGCCAGAGCCTGCCCTCTCTTTATTTGTGCTGTAGGTTTTTACCTCTTCTATCAAGTCTTTTTACACAAAAGAATTTACTGCCTTTTCAATTCAGCCTCTGCTTTCTAATATTGCTTGTAAGTGTGACACATACTTCATGTTCGTATACTTTGTTTCTGCCTGTACTTTGCCTCAAATCAGTCCTCTGAGATGCATTTGGCTGTTTTAGGGCATTTGTTATTTATATTAAAGCTCCTGGCAGAAGTGTTTTATTAATTTCTGTAAAAGCATAGAGTATTTGGAATATTAAAAAATAAGTGCAGGGTCTTGCACATAAAGCTAAAATGGTTTACCTCTTGTATAACAGAGAGCACATGTGTCTGTTAATGGAGTAAGTTATTGGCATAGTAAGCGCTATCAGCTTTGGAGTGCATTAAATTGTTATGTTTGAGATGTTTGGAAACTAGGTGATGGAGTTGTTTTAAGAACAAATTTCCTTTTAAGTCACCATCTGCAATGGTGGAATTTCACAACACTGAGGAAATAGAAATATTTTAATATGGAATATAAGTGTCACGTGAGCCAACAGAACTAGGCATCTGAAGCATGCTGCAGACATCTTGCTCAGAAGTGCTCCGTTATTCGGTGATTTAATAATGCTCCAGAGTGCTTTGTTAGCAAAGCAGCTGTTCCCAGTGTTGGGGAGATCAAGTCTTTTTTAATATTCTTGTTTCTTGTAGAAATTTATTTGTGATCTATACAGCACTGTAAACATGATACAGGTTTGCTAATTAGCAGTGGTAATGTGGAAATTTTGAGCCAGGCCACTGACTGAATATGAAAGAATAAAAAAAAAGAGTCACTGGCTCTGTGCCGACTTCTGAACTGTCAGGAACTCGATTATTCCACTACTTGCCAGAAACACTGAAGAAAACACGTATTTCTCGCAATAAAAAGTTACAAAAAAAATCTGTGAAAAGAACATGTTAGAAATTTTTAGTTTGATTAAAGACAATTCTAGCTGGATATCTCAGTGGGCTTGGTAGGACCTATGGAAAGCATGTGGATTTATCAGACATAGGATGGGCATATTCAGCAGGTGAATAGCAACAGTCTGTTTGCTGAATAATGCTGTATTGGCCGTGGAAATGATTTAGTTTTTTCCTTGCTTTTTAAAATACTGACCAGAAATGAAGCCTTCCTTTGGTCCAAACAGAATTAGAAAACGTCAGTGTTGATGTTCTGTTTATTTTACTGCATGAAGTCTGGCCAAGAGAATAATGGAATTTGCATCAAAACGGAAATGCTACCATACTGCAGTAGGGGTGAGGAAGAGGAAAGAAACGTTTGTATTTCTCCTGCCCTCCATACATGGCTAGGCAGATTACTTTTGCTGTCTTTCATTTAAGCCTGATTGCCCTGTCAGTAATCGGGCACTACTGTATCTGCTTTCTTACTGGTGAGGCTACTTTTGGTTACTGCGGTATAAATGTCAGGGTTATCGCTTTCTCATTTGGTCCTTTTAAGGTTCCGGTTCATTGAACTGCTTCAGCATATGCTTAGCCAGGGCTTACATCCAATAAGCATGAGTAGGTCCATTTAATTTTAAGTAGAGAGGCTACCTTATATATACCTATACTTCAAGGCAAATTTGAAAGCCCTTCCATTTCCAAGAGCTTAGTGCTTCAATTGTATTAAGGGTGCACTGTTAAACAAAATGCTTGCAATGACCTCAATTATATCGACATATCTTACTGTCACTCAGTATAATGAGAAATAATTTCACTTAACTTTGCTGAGCCAGTTATTTTTCTCTATTAGTAGAGTTTTGCTTGAAGCTACCATGGAATTTGGAATTGTTCAACGCTTTTGTTTTGATTGTTGAAAAACTACTTTTGTTCCAAGAATTGCTAAGAATACAAAAATAAGATTAATTGTTTCCAGAAGGCTCTACAACTAATTTTAATTTTATTTTACAGGTACTTAAAAAAACAGCATTATTTGATATTAAGCATTACCTTTTGTACTCCTAAGATGCTGACTCAACAGTAATATTGAATGAGGAAATATTAAATTGTGTCTGTATGAATTATTCAGCTTAATCCATTCAGACTTTGAGACCAAAAATACAGTAAAACTGTAGTTAAAATGGAAATGGCCTTAAGAATGTAAGGATAGGAAGATCCATTTATTTAAAGTCTTTTGTAATAAAAATGTTTACTTTGAAACTCGCTGCTATTTAAATGCTTGAATTCATCTAAGCATTATGAAATCGATGCTTTTATTTGTTTACCTTGAAGTAGCATTCTACATAGGCAGTAAAATTAAAATATAGGTCTTGGTGACAATACAGTGAATATTTACATTGAAATTCTAGAATATATTACTTCTGTTAAATATGTACAGATCCTTCTGTTTCTTAGATGGAATGAATTATATGTGTACCAGCTGTGACAATAAAATAAGTAAAAGCACATGGTTTGATTTTGAATATTCTTGTCATTTACAAAAAGACAATTTATGAATTTAAACATGTCATTTCCTGACCACAACAAAGACATTTTTTTAATTAGCACTTGGGGGAAAAAAAAAAAAAGAATCTCTATAACAATTTTGTTTTCATGTATTTGCTAAATCAGTAATGTACTTTTTTTTTTTTTTTTTCCTAGGAATTTGTCAGGGAATATTTTTTCAAGTCTCATGAATGGACTCTTTTCTGAGCTGCTAGCTCTGAAAGCTCTGTAAGTATGATTTCCTCCCTTCTGAAAGAGTCAAGAACACTGCAGTGATTACAGCATAGTTAAATTCAAACAGAATTATTTCTATCAGTGCATTAGAAACATAAAATATACAGTGTTTTGTTACCAAAGTCTGTGCTGAGAACTTGATGCAGGTAGTGACAAACACACACTGGCAATCCTGAATGGCATCCGTATTTATTCTTTTCTACTTGATGATTTTGCACAACTTTCCATGTTTATATACATTACATCATGTGATAACTATGAATACACAAAAGCACTCATGATAAAAACTATGTCTGGAACAATAATGACAGTTCGTGGCTATTTATATTAAACACACCTCTATGAGATTTAAAAGTGTATGTTGGGTGTTTCCATAATTAATTTTCTACTTAAAGGAGTTTTAGTAAGTAAATGTATGCTGCAGTGTGGCTTTTTATATACCACCTACTCACATATAAGTCAGTAGTCAGAAATACTGTTCCCAAATAAAAAAATTTTGGCATAATGTTTTGAAAGACGTTAAGAGTGGGACAGTGTGCATTATTTGTCTCAGGGCATCTGTATAATTTCTTACATGTCTATGTAGGATTGTCTTTAGAATTTGATAATCTGCATTTAAAAGACATTGGAAAGAGATTTTTTATGAGAATTGCACACACGCTAACTGTGCTCTTCCTTTGCTCTACCAGGCATTTCAACACCGATTCACTCATTTGTGACTGTAATCTGAAATGGGTCTTACAATGGGCTAGAAATGCTTCGGTCCGAATTGCAGAGGAAACAGTTTGTGCTTACCCCAGTGCTTTACAAGGACAGTCATTTCGTAACCTGAAGGAAAACCAACTGATTTGTGGTGAGTTGTGCTGGTGTTTAACGTCACCAATTGAAGTGGATTTGAGAAAATAATATTTTTTAAAAAGTAGTAGTATCCCCCAAATAAGTATTAGTAACTCTGGCTTTCTTACAGCAACGAGAAATTTAGGTATAATGCACAGAAAATACAACTAATATTAAAATAAAATGGAAATACAAATTGCTTATGTCATATAAAGTTGTACATATATTGAGCGAACACTGCTGTCCTGTCTATATATTAGGTAGCATGTATTCATGACTTGAAACATTGATACATAATGGTAACCCTGTACTGCATATTGCGTATAAACAGGTTTCCTTGAGGGAAAGTTGTATTTCTGACACAAATGTCAGATTTTGTTCTTTTATTTTTCATTTTGTAAACCTGCTCTATACACTTCAGCACCACTTTCTGTGGATGAACAGGATTTTTAGAGTGAGCATTAGTAAGGCAAATTCTTTAAATACAGATCTATAAGTGAATTGCTTTCTGAGATTTTCCACTGTAGCAAACATAATAGATATGGTGTAAGGAAGAAAAAAATACAGATGAGTAAAGAAAATTAATCTCTGAACACTGTATAGCACAGGACAGAGAAACATCATGAATGTACAAGTTTCACAACACAGAAAATATCCCTGCCTGTGACTATGCTGGTGGGTTCCATAATCAGAAATATTATTTGCTGCATACTTCACTCTTTGGATCTTTTACTTTCTTGAATGACAGAAAGTTGCTGGGGTGGTGACTTTGCTAATGCTTTATGGAAATGAAATAAAAGTCGCACTTCTTTTCCCATAGCCACCAAGGGAATGATGTGTGTTACTAACACTTTTCCAGCAGAATGGAGATCAGGGTCAACTGGAGTCATAAGAAAAAATGTAGTTTTAACAATGGCCAATAGGAATGTTTACAAGTTATGACAGATGTAAAAAGCTGTGAACCATGGATCATTTAGTGGCTGAATTGTTAAGGAAGCACAGATACCCAGCTAGAAAAAATAAGGAATGTGCTCTTATGAGTGAAAGGGTGAGAAGTTTCCAGTAGCCTGCATTAGTGATCATTTTAAAGTCTGCATTTCCTCCCAAATATCAAGTTACCACTTTATAGAGACCCAGCATGGGCATCTTCATAGAGATCCATTTCCCAGCAGGAAAAGTGCTGCTCCTGAAAACACTGGAATGATCAGAAGAACCAATTAAGGGCTGCTAATTGGTATTTCCAGGTTGCCAATGAATATGAGCCTGCAAATTTTACAGATGAAATGAAACAGCAGTTTCTCAGAATGTCATACTTTAATTCTTAATAAGACTCCCTAGCACACCTCTGATACAGAATTTATAATACTCATCTAGCTCTTACCACTATTTATTACGTCCAGAACACTTGACAGGATTTGTAATGACTGCCAATAACTTGACACCACTTTTAATATCTGCAGAGAGCTTCCTGTTGATTATATGTGCTGAGTGTTCCACCAGCTTGTATTGCCTGCCAGGTGCTTCATGGTGCTCATAATGTCTGTTGATCACCTCATGGTGCCCACAAGTAAGCATTTTCATAGTCAGTAGATTAATTTCAATTTAGGTGTAACAGAATCCTCTCTGGGACTAAAATAATAACAACTATTGGGAATGTTTACTGAGTAATATGTGTTGAAATAGGCATACAGCTAATCAGAGGAAGCATATATTAAAGAATACATTAAGAAGTGGTTTATAGATTGAAAAGTGCCTGTGAACATCTTCCATACTGCCAAAAGTTTATACTTAGATTTACTGATCTTCCTTCTGTATGCTAGAAGAGCTCATGAGATATCATCATCACAAGATGAGAAAAAGGGGGGAAAAAAATGTAGAAAATCTTCACAGGGGAGAATGAACCAAAAAGTCAAAATTATGTGACAGGGAATGAAGGAGCAACTAGACAGTAAAAATTTCTGAATAGCTACAGGGGATAGTTTGCCATGAGCTTTTTACATCTATTTTGCATTTTTATGAGAAGTGGAATCATCTTTCAAATTTCTTCCTGGCAAATCCTCCTCATACATCTGATAACTGAAGGTAGCCAAAGAAGAAACCGATTCAGCAGATAGAAAAGTGCTTTTGGAATTTTTATAAAAAGTTAATCTAAGTAATGGCACAGGTTGGAAATTACAAGAATCTACTTCCATATTTCGTTAACAGCATGTAAGAACTACTTAAATCTCCTTTAACAAAAATCTCAAACTCTCAGAAGCATGTCATAAAGCAATTTTTGACAGCGTTGGAAATAAAGCTGAAAAGTTGTTTGATGGTAAAAGATAGGTTTTTAGTCTTTTATGAACTCACTACAGTCTCTCACATTTAAGTAAAAGTATGGACAGAATATTGTACTGAAAAATGATTGTGAAATTGGCTTCGTGTAGTGCCTTGTTACTGTTTCTCCAAGACTCCAAATAAAACTTAGTCAATTTACAGAAGGAAAATTGCATTTTCATGAATACCTGAACTAAAAAATTGATAAAACGCAAGAAATGCATATATATTTAAGAAATGTATGGAATGCATGTTGATACGATAACATTGTTTTGCAATTTCTGTGCACCAAATGAAAAATTAAGTGCATGTATTCAGTTTTTTCTTAATATCAATAGCTTCTTAGGTTTATCCTAATCTTTGTCATCATATTGTTGCCTTGACTATTTGCAAAGCAGATAAGTTAAAAGAATTAGATCATAGATTTATAGAAAGGTTTGGGTTGAGAAGGACTTTGAAGACGATCTAGTTGCAGCAATTCTACCATGAGCGGGATCACCTCTCACTAGACCAGGTTGCCCAAAGGTCCATCTAATCCATCTAACTTGGCCCTGAACACTTCAGAGATGGGGCATAGTTGGCCAACGTGTTCCAATGCCTCACCACCCTTACAGTGAAGAATTTCTACCTAATATCTAACAAAAACCTTTTAGTTTAAAACCATTACCAATTTCTGCATTCTCTGATCAGGTTTCTTCCCATCATTCCTGTAAGCTGCTTCTTGGTACTGAAGAGAATTACCTTCCTTGATCTGCTGGGTATTCTTTTGATGCAGCTCAGGATATTATTGACCAAATGCAGTATCTAGTTAGTTTTCAGGAAGTTTAAGTGTATTGTTGTCTAGATTTTTTTCAAAAGTGTTGTTGCTCTACTTGACTAGATGATTTGATGCATCCACATCACTACTTCACAGCTTTTTCAGGCAAATTGAATTGAATTGCTTCAGCAGTAGATTGTAGAACAAAACTTAAAAGAAGGTCTAAGATACAGCATGCTTTATTAGCCTATACTGCATGCATCAGTGAAAAAAGAAACAAACAATCTCAAATGTTACATACATTCATTTTCAAGTTATTCTCTCAGGGGAAAATATGATGGAAACAGTACATGTACAGCACAGAGTAAGGGCTAATGGTGCAACTGAATCATTTTCCTTTCTTTTATTAACATGGATGAGACAGCATCTGTCATAATTCTCATCTTCTTTCCCAGGGGTGGGTTGGCATCCCTGGGTTCAGAAGCCTTTTTGTTCAGATGCCATGGGTACCCAGAAACTGTTTTTGAATTCTGATAGTTCTCAGAGTGCTCCATATTAATGAAATTCAAATGTAGAGTATTTCACTCAACTTAGAGGAATCGCTACATTGTGCTGCTTTGAAAGCATGCATTATGAAAAAAATGTGCATTCTACCTATAGTAGAGTGCCCTTTGGTAGCAATGAATAGATCATAACTCTATACACTAAACTTAAATCTTTGATACTCAAGTAGGCTTTCGCTATGGTTAACAGGGAATGAGTACTCCAAATTCAGAACTGTTTAATCTATTTGAGATCTTTATGATTTAGATTGTAGCGTGCCTAAGGGCTCTGTCTACTGAGAAAAGTGTTAACAAAGAGAAAGATAAAAATCTATAATACTAAGAATAGAGGTGAGACAGAGTGGAAGATAGCTGCAAGTTGTGAATTTCAAAGAGCTTGAATCACTACACAGTCTCTGAATTCTGTAAAGTACCTTAGCTTAAAATGTTATCTCAGTTATCGTGAGTCATAAAATATGATTGAATTTATTTATTTATTTTGTTTTGGTATAGTAGACTTCCTAATTATGAGCGATACTTTAAGGGAGGGATACAACTCAAAGGGATGCACTCATTTTGCTTGTGTTCTATTTCTCAATTCAAGAAGTGTTTCCTGGGAAAGATAAATAAGATGTCAAGTATATTGAGTGGGGGGAGAATACAGTTGTTAGGGCATTGTTTGTACTTAAACAGCACTGTTATGTTTTTTAGCTTTCCTCAATTCACAGAGAATTCATCCTCTGAAGAAGTAGAGCCAGGTTAAAATATAAGTACTTTCTGCTTGGATGCCCTGTACCTGTTCACTTTGAAACTGTCAGAAAGTAGGGGGAAAAGGACACATTTATAGTTTTTAAATATTCTCAAAGTTCGCTGAGGATGGACAAGTTCAAGCAACTCCTGAGCAAGGATTTAGAGATTCTTTGTCTGAGGGACACAGATGGACAAGGCCAGGGGGCAATGAGAGAGAGATAATGCAGATGAACGGCCGTGAAATGGTCTTTTGTGTGGGCTTATCTCCAGGAAGATGGCCATCTAAGGGGCTGCTGCAACATGACTCTCACCCAAGCACCCAGGAATGTCAGGTAGGCAGGAAAAAAGGAGGATAAAAGAGGGATCAGCAACCATGAAGTTAGGTTTTCTGACACTAGATTCCTCACCACCTGAACAAGGAGCTCGCGTGCAGAACCCCCATCTTCCCCGAGATAAGCCCACACAAAAGACCACTTCATGGCCATTCATCTACAGCTTATCTCTCTCTTGTTGTCCCTGGGCTAGTCCATCTGTGTCCCTCAGACAAAGGATCTCTCAACCCTTGCCCAGGACTTGCTTGGACTTGTCCATCCTCAGCAAACTTTGAGTCAATAATGCAAAAGCATTGATTCTTACACGGTATTGCTGTAAACTAAAAAATTGATCAAAAAGGTCTTGAATCTTCTGACCATATTACAAAAAGTAAACTGGTCGGACCAACATTTAAACCGTTGTTTCATAATTTCAAGCTGGGTATAATACATCAAAGAACCTTGCCTCCCTCCAATAAATTGGAACGAGACATACCATTGGGGGGAAAAATAAAAAAAGGAACATTTTCCTTTGATGCATATTGAATAAAGCACTTCCCCCCCCCCCCCGTAAAATACAGTGTGGCTTTAACTGCTTTATCAGCAGTGGTGAGAAACAGTTGAATACCAATGTTTTATAGGCTATGAATGTTGAAATGTCCTTAGAATTTTACCTGATGTGCTTGCGCATCATTTTCCCTTCATCCCTAACAAAGTCGGCTTCCTCCATATAATGGGAAGAATTCTGAAAGAGACGTGCTTTTAAAATGTCAAAAATAGAAATTGGGAAATTTTATTTTTGACTGGGTACTTTTTCAGCATTTGAATTTAAGCCTGAAATCAAGAGAATGCATTTAAGCCTCATCCTGCATCAGCTTTTAGGAACAGCCAAATTTTTGCACCAGGGATGCTGAGAGAAAAATGAGATTTGAAATTACTATTTCAGATGGTGGCAAAAATATATTATCTATATTGCCGCAGGAGTCTTAACATAATCATATGTATCTGTATGTAGATTGTTTTTAGGAGTCTACTTTCTCACATGGATTATACTGAATAGCCAAATACTGGCTGAGCATTAGTTAACAAGGTATGTTTCTTTATTTGTTCCTCTCAGTGTACACAAACAGCTTTTTGGCATCATTTGTTATTTACTTAAACTTAGGGATAAGCTTGAGTTTGTTTCAACCATTTCTTCATTTACATTACCTTCTTGCTACATTAACACAATGTAAATATTGAACTGTGGATTTTATTCGGTATGTAGTAACTGACTAAACTCAAAATCTCAAGTACAAAGAATGATGGATTAATTATTGACATTTAGAACCCAACCCTGTAGTTTCTTGACAGCCTACAGATAGCCTGATGCATTCATGCAAAGCATCGTTCTCTTCAAGAGTATGCAGGATCAAGACCTCAGCTCCAATTCTGCAGGGAGTGCCTAATTATACGAACAGGTTTAATGGTATTTAAATAGGAATACGCGCATTATTAACTTTTCACAGGATTAGGTTTTGCAAGATATAGATAATGCTGCAATTATGGTTAAATCCTCTTACAATTCTATTTTGCAGTGTTGGGATTTTTTAATAAGAAAATATGGATAGTAATAATCTGTCTATAAATAACATGAACATAAATTTTGAATCTTTCAAAGGCTGATGTGGTAGATTAATGTTCTGTCTGAGGTAAGTGAGCCATTTTATGTATCAAAGTTTTCAATGGGTAACCATTAGATAGCATGAAACCTATTAAGCTCTAAACTTTTGGCTCCAAACTGTAGATTTCTCACCTAAATGCGATCATTCTCAAACTGGGAGAAAAAAAATAGAGTATTTTGAATTTAATATTAGACATTATTACCTAACTTGGTGATAACTTAGAACACTGCTGCAAAGATGTGTGTGCAAGATGAATAGTATTTAAAAATACAAAATATAAATAATAGAAGCATGGCAACAGTAATTAACAAATATGAAGCATGAGATTTTTTACTGTGTGATTTTTTTTTTCTTTTTGCATCTCTACTCACACATGAAAATGTAGTTTAGTAGAATCCTTCACCACAGAAATCCTGCTGATATAGATGCTGGAAATGTATATAATTTGTTTCTTTCCCTAGTTTACTCCTAAACTGTATCAGTGTTTATTGATGTACAGGTGTATCTGCTTTTCTACTTTTTTTTTTTTTTACTTTTTTTTTCTTTTTTTCTGACTTGTTCCAAAAAGCAAGCAAAATACTGAACTTAAAATGTAACTAAAAGGTATTGAAGAGAATATTAGTAAAATAAACCTTTTTCAGTCTTCTAAACTTATACCCCCAGAGACTTGACTGGCCATCTTCAAAACATAATTGCGCTTCAGCAAAGTAATGGTAAGACAATTGGCCTTGGAGTTAGAATATCTCTTATTGAATCTTAATAAGGCAACATATAGATTAAAATATAGGGTTTAATTCTACCACAGTAATTTCTAGATAAAAAGATACTAGTCTCTGTCCATTGTCCATTTTACAGCTCTGATTACAGTTTGTTATAATTAATCTTATTTCTTTTCATAGAAAAGTTCCATATAAAAGAAACCATCTGCTATTATAATTAAGAAGAATGTATTCTGGTGATATTTCATGTTTTTATGGCACTTTCCATATATGTCACTTCACTAAAATGTATAAAGATGCCCAAAGAGAGCTGCCATTACTGGCACTGTCATCTGTGCTCTGAGGAATTCAGAAATGAAAATCTTCATGCAATGAATGTGGCAAGTTCTTTCTTTAACACAACTGTTGCTTGTTCTGCATCTTGTGTAATTTTTACCTATCACTGTTGTCCAGCAGTCTTGAAAGACAGAGGGGTACTCATGCTGACTGATGGACTGTGTATAATTAGGGACAATCACTGCTGCTCTTCGGACATTTCTGCTGCTTCCTTGGTCTAAGTAATGATAAGAAAATAGAGAGAAAGTGGTGAGTGGTGCTTAAGGTTTGAAAAGATGAGTGCTACCACTGCAGTTCCTGGACAGATAAAGGTAATCAATGTATTTTGTAAAGCTAAGTGCATAATTGCTGTCTCCACTCAGCCATTTTTACTAACTGCAAGGTGCAGTGAATGTACATAGCTGCAAGCTTGCTTGCCATGAGAACAATCTGAGTAATCAAAATTAACTTTCTAGCAATGGCGTCTGAATCTTGCCAGTGGAGGAATTTGAGTTGATGAATCTTTCAATGCCATAGTTACCAATATGTCACAGTCTTTTAGGTTGTGGAAGACATTCAAATGTTTCATTTTCTCCCCAGCATGAAAAGGCTTCTAGGATGAATTAAAAATAAGGAACTGAAAAATGGCAGCAGGCATATTTGACAAGGAAGATTTTAATGATGAGAAAAACTTTGCCATTCTTTTAAACTTCTCCTATATATGCCAACGTAAGACATGGGCTTCATTTTGCATACACACAGATAATATTTTTGATTAGTTGATTAATTGGACTGTAATCTTACATTTCCTTGTGGAAATTTTTCAAGTAGCTGTTGCCATTTTACAAATTAATGTTACATTTGGCACTTTTATTATATGCTATTAAGTGAAACCTGCTACCTCTGTATTTCTACCTAGGAAGTAAATTACTGCTGTCATCAGCAAGTAAGAGTGTTTTTCCATTGCTCTCTGGTTTGAAATGCTTGTAATGGACGCAACACACATCTGTCCCTAGGCCTAGTACCAAACTGATAATTTATTTTCACAAGGGCTTATGAATCTGGGGTAAAGTCATGTAGAAATGGGTAGGTTACGTGGCTGGACTTGTCATCCACCTGCTGAGTGCTGGCTGAAACCTTCATGACTTGCTAAGTCATGCTAAGCACCAAATTTGAATCTCACTTTTTCCAGAACAACTTCCCTTAGGTTTTACATGGGTATAACTTCTTTAAATTGAGTAAGTCTGAGAAGTTTTGAAATCCAAGTACTTCTCTGTGAGGCTGTCATCCAAAGCTATGAGTGTAGCACTTCTTGGCATGACTAATCTTCTGTTCTGCCGATATGGGGTGTTTTTATTAGGTGAGCTAACCCAGATAACTGAAGGACCAGCAGCAGAGAACTGTGACAGCCTGGACTTACTGTAGCTAACTTGGGACAAATCCTGGGACTGCTGTGTCTGTTCAGATTCCTGCAGCAGCATCTGTGTTCATAACAGTGCCCTGGTCCACTGACAGCTATGCCTGCTCGAAAGACATAGACTCTCTCTGTTTCTCTCTCTTCTTCTCATTGATGAATTAATAGAATTTCACAGGAATAAACTGCAATATAGAACATGTAACTGAAAGTAAAACAGTATTCTTGTGAGAAGTCTTTTTCTTATGTTAGTAGTTGTAGGGTTTGGTTTTGTTTTGTTTTCCCAATTATATTTTAGCATTTCAGTGTCGCACTTAGCATTGCAAACTAAACTTAAAGATAAGTTTTAATTCTGAGATGGTGAAGAAAAAAAAAAAAAAAAAAAAAAAGACATCTCCTTTATGTAGCGGTTGGCAACTTTGGCAGGGGTTGCCCATGGCAGGGGTTTTGGAGTTAATTGATCTTTAAGTTCCCATTCCAAACTAAGGCATTCTGTGATTCTGTGGGATGGTCTGTGGCATTCTGAACCAAATTCTGCAATATGGAATTGGCATTTATGTACTGGCATCTCTCCTTTTTGGCAGAACTGGCCCTTCAGAGCAATTAAAATAATTCTGCTGCTTTTGTTGTTGTTGTTGTTGGTTTGTTGGTTTTTGTTGTTGTTTTTTCTGATTCTATTAAATAAATATCAACAGATGTAATTTGCTTCGTCAGCAATTCAAAATTTTAAATAATGTTTATCAGTTTGGTTTTCTTCATTTTCATCTGTCCTTTTTATTGGACCTGTTCTTTCATTTTGTCCTCGCTTCCAGCTTCTCCCCACTGTGCTTTCCATGTGCATTTCTTTCCCACTGAGCTTGTATACAAATATTAGAGCTCTAACTCTCACTTTTGTCAGCAGGATGTGCTGCACTCTGTAGGCGTGCTCAATTCAAATAAAAAGCCCATTGGCAATACAACAAATCAAGTGATTAACAAGAAACAAAATGCCAAACTTTTTTTTTTTTTTTCCTTTTTTCCCTCTCCCATTCCAAATGCTCGCAGTGCACTGTAGCAAACTGATTTCCTACTGAGAGGCAGAAGTCAATGGTATATATGGACATATGTGAATTGTGATACTGCGTAGATGTCAAGGCAGCCTGGAGAGACTGTGGAATTTCCTATTATTAAAATCTCAGAAAGTGAATTGAAGGGAAAAAAACCAAAGTATTTGAAGTGTGTGCATCATAAATTGTTTTATACACATTTGAACATATCCTTAGAGCTTTGGTATAGCTTGTTACCCTTCTATTTTAGCTAATGGTTATTAAAATAACTTCTATTTTCTTTTTCAACTTTCTATATGTACTGGGACACTGAATGTGTAAAAATGTGCACAGATATAGTCTCTATGAGAAGTATCCTTAGGTAATATTCAGATTCAGTGCTATTTGTGTGACCTGATTCTTCTTCCATATGCCTTCAGTGTTCTAGTCTGGAGCTAATCTTAAATGCAAGATGTGATAGCATAAAGAACAGGGCTTTCAGTCAACAAAAAC
The DNA here is from genome assembly GCF_039878825.1 of Excalfactoria chinensis. Classification (NCBI taxonomy): domain Eukaryota; kingdom Metazoa; phylum Chordata; class Aves; order Galliformes; family Phasianidae; genus Excalfactoria; species Excalfactoria chinensis. Next base: position 24,814,539 of record NC_092830.1, on the reverse strand, counting down.
CTTTTCTGCTGAGGAATGAGAGAGAAAGAAAAAGGTGTAATTACTGTAATGATGGGTTAGACCTTTAGATTCAGGCTGCAATCAGTGATTCCTGTGGTGCTCTGCTGCAATCACGGTTCAGTGCTGACTGGAGAGACAAGACAGGTGAAGACTGTAAAACACTTCAGCAGCCATTGGTTTAAATGCCCATAGGAGATTCACACCTCTCATTGCTGATGGTGCTGACTCCAGGCCTGAGGGCAGCAGAGTGGATCATCTTGGAAGGAGAATCTTGGAAAAAATAATTAAATAAATAAAACTCCATAAATTAATCCTTTCCCTCTGGGAAAAAAAAAAAAAAAGCACAACAGAAATCTGCAAATTATTTTAAATCTTATGAGACAGATGTATCTGTATTTGCATATACATAATAGCTTCAGAGTTTGCAGATACTTAGTTGGCATTAATCTCCTAATCAAAGTGAAAATTTCTGTTGCTGAAGCTGTTACATTTCAAAAGTACTGTCAAATCAATGCCAAAATCATTCCAAATACTTTCAGAATCTCTGCCTTTCTTACTTCTTTGTCCTTATTGAAGCCTGAGAATTTATGTAGAACATTTGTAAATACATTCGTAAATTCATTTTAATGATGAATTCAAAGGCTTGTAGAATTATGGATTTAAAAGAATTAGGCATTTCCAACAGATGCTGATAAAACTGTGTGATCATTTTATAGCCATTCAGGATAAAGGGTATTGGCCCTAATCCCGAAACTCATATTTGTGCAATTAATCCTCATCTCTGTGAGCTGTCTCTAAAGTCAACTGGAACTTTTGCATGAGTAATAGTTGCAGAGTCAGCCTCAGTAATTTAAGTGATGATTACCCCTTTAGAATAACTGGAGATTAACTCTGGCAATCATTTTTTGATGGATATGCAGATGTTTTGTAGAAGTATTCAAATGCACCTTCCATCCATAGAAACTGTACAAGTTTTACTTTGAAAATGAGCTTTCAGCATTATTTGCCAATTTTCAGTATGTGCATTCTGAAAGGATTCAGGCAGTCAGAAATATATTCTATCCTAATAATTAGTCGAAGCATGTTGTCTTCACTTTGCGTCTTTGTTGGTACTTGTATGACTTGTAGATCAGTGATGTCACTGATGTTAATAATTTTCTTCATTTTGATGTGCTACAATGAAAAAAGAAAAGTTTCATTTGCTTCTGTTAATTTTGAAAATCTGCATAGAACAGTTCATTCGTACTCCATTTCTGAGTTTGCTCTGACTCCCAGGGCTAAGCAAGTGAAGTGATAACCAGCTATAATGGCAGAGATAAATTTGCAGCTAGTGTTACATGACATCACTATGTTGGGAAACTCATGTAGATTGACTTAAGATATACTGATAGGATAGTTTGTACTCTTATTATTTTGTTGCCTCATAACACCATGTGTCACTCACTGCTTGAGAAAGAAACTCATGTTTGACATAATACAATATTGTCAAGTTAAAAATGAAAGATGTATTAATGAAAAGTATTTGATTCCCTTGAGTTCTGTTTACTGCTATTGTAGTTGTGACAGTGTGTTTAATTTTCTGGACTCTGTTTTCATTTTCTTTGCAGTATTTGAACATAACCAGGATAAACAGATCATTCAGTTAATTTATGACTGCAGACAACAACTTTTGCTTATATTTCATGTTTGTTTTCATAAGAAAGATTGTAGTGGTTTGGAGACAGGGGTAGTCTCAACTGTCAAGTGAAAATGTCTAACGTAAATCACCAAGCCTTTAACTGTCATGAATGGAGTAGTGATCTGGTTTACTCTCTCTTCTTTTAGTTAGAAGTCCAACATCATATGAAAATACTAAGTATGTTTCAAGGCACAAGCAGAAGATATATGCATAAATAAGGCGTGATATCTGACGCATGGCCTTTATAGTCACAACAGGCTTACAACATTTTAGTAGATAGCAGTCAGTCCCTTAATCCTCTGTGTGCTGCTGCCAGGCAGCAATATCATGAATTCACTCATGCACAAATCCTGTGTATTATGCTGGCCAGCATTCCTGCTCTGTTAAAAAAAAAAAAAAAAAAAAAAAAGTGAAACGATCCCTCTCACTGTTTATTCAAAGTCGGTGATGAGCATGTTATTTAAAATTTAAATGCCGTCAAAGTATTGAGATCCCAAAGCTATATTTATAAATGCAACATCTCATTATTTAACTGTTCCAAAGACAGTATCTGGATGATATAAAGAAGTGTGTTAGAGTGGGATTGCTGACTAAAGGAGGAGCAAACACTATCAGTTGTCTGCAATTTTTAGCAGTGATTATGGCTTACATTCTTGTATATATGTTATGGGAAACAGAGGATTTTAAGTAGGAAGGTGAAGATAAGATTGTAAGCAGTGAAATGGAGGGGAATAGGAAAAAAAAGGTTAAGGTATTTGTTGGAAAATTGGATGGTTGAGGTAGTCACTACTGGTGGAAATGTGGAAGGGTGACCTTTCAGCTGACAGCCCTGTAGGCTGGATAGATATTAATGATGAGACATCTTTAAATGAAAGCAGAAGAAAAATAAGGGGTAAGAAGGCATAGCTTAAAAATTCACTTTTTTCATGAAGTAAGAGGTGTTTCCAAGATGCAGAACTGTAGGCAGGTATTGTGTCTAAGATGAGATTGCAGTAATACAGTTAAAGAATCACCCAAGCTTATTCAGTTCTTTTGGTATTGTAGGCTGAAGTGAAAAGGTTATATTTTAGGAATTATCATGCAGGATCTCTACAGTAGCATCTTCCACAATCATGTATGTGTGTCCTTAGCATTTTTATTGCTGCTGGGATTTTTTCATGATGATAATAGAGTATTAGAGGGGATAATTTTTCTACTTAAGGAGTCTCTATCAGAAAAAGAGAAGATATGGTTTTCCTTTATTCCTTATTATCCTATAAAACATGACCTCCCATTCTTTCTTTAGATGTGGACTGTCTCTTTCAATACTTTTCCTAGAATGCTCCTTTTCAATGATCTGCTGTCAGTTTAAAGAAAACATATTAATCGAACAAAGCATAAAAAATATTTTACAAAAATAGATTATTTTAAAATCTAGTAATAAAAGGGAATGAAAGAAAGAAATGCCATTTAGAGATTCATTATTAAGGGATGTAGCCTTCAGTTCCTCTTAAGTCTGTGAAATTAACAGACTTTCAGTAGTCCAAAAAATACATATGCCTTCCAAACTTACTTACAGTGCACTGGTTACGTGATGATAGCAGTTGTTTTTCATAAGACTCTGATTAGCATAAGAATATGCAATATTCTGAAAGTATTTCTGTGGGAAAGACAGGGGAGATAAAGTTCAGGAAAAAAAGGTGATGAAATATACTGCACTGTCAAATAGTAAAAGAGAGATTTAGATAAATATTTAATCTTGAGTCAACATCTGAAGAATGAAGATGAGTTGCGGAAGAGGCAGAAGGAAGAAGGGACAATGAAATAAGAAATAATGATGGTTGAAATTGAGAGCAAAGTTTGCCATCTGTTATTAGCCTTATCAGTATTCAAATCTCAGGCATGTGAGATAGTTTAGGCTCTCTGGAGTGACTGAATTTTCAATGGCAATTTCATCCTCTGACAGTGATGTGTCTTGTAAATGTTAATTGTGCCTGAATTGATAGGTGTATCTTTTTCTTTAAGCAGAAGACTGATTTTTGTCTGTATGGCTCTGCAGTAAAGATTTTGCTTTGAGCAGAAGGTGAGACAGGAGGATCTCAAGATATCCTTTCCAATCACAACAGTTCTGTGAACTATTCTGTGAAACACATTTTCTGTAGACAATTTAGTAATCCTGTGATCATTGGTTTCATATTAACAAAAAGATCACATTCCTAGGATTGACATCATCATTAGAGTTAAGTGGATAGTATGTGGGCATATATTTCATATTAGTATTTTAACAATAATCTAGAAAGCTAGAATTGTGTACAATTAGTCCACTTTTTTCATAAGAGGAAAAAGTAATTTTGAGAGTTATTTTCTCTTTATATTTGTTGGCTTTCTCTGCAGCTGGACCTCTGGAGCTTCCTCTTTTTGAGCTGATCCCCTCACAAAGACAAGTAGTTTTTCATGGAGACCGCTTACCCTTTCAGTGTACTGCAACCTACGTTGACAAAACTACCCAAGTACATTGGTACCATGCTGGTCAACTTATTGAAACAGATGAAGAGAGTGGCATATTTGTGGAGGACAGTATCATTCATGACTGTTGTTTAATTACACGGTAATGTATAAACATCTCTTGTAATATTCAGACTGGTTGATGGGGTGAACAGGCTAGAAATAAGCTGCATTAAAACATACATCAAAAGATGTTTTGTTTAAAGTAAGTCAATCGTGTGCTTGAATTTTAATACACACACACATGTAGATCTTTCTTAACTATGAGTAGATGTGTTTGCAAGTTGAATTTCTTGTGTGTAAGTATCCAGATTTGAGCAAATGCTGTTTTGAAATGGATAAGAACAGAATTTCTTATGCAGTGAGAAATGTTGAAAAAGAAGTGGATCACAATAACTTCAGTAGCATACTGAGCCATTTAAAGATTGAATTGTGGTCAGTTTATGAAGAATTAATAATTTAAAAGACTTGGATTATTTTTTGTAGGTGCCAGTATATCAGACACCGTATTCATTTAGGTAATCTCACTTTTGATTCTTATTACATTTTTTCTCAAATTCAATGACGTTTAATATCTTTGAGCCTCTGTGTCCTTGAGAGACAGAAATGCACAGATCCACAGAAAACTTTGCTGATGTGAAAAATGAGAAGAGAAATGAAGTAGAGAAGTAGAGAAATGGCTTCCTTTAAAAGCAGTAACAACTAATATAATGTTATTTGACAATAGCCATATTGTTCCGGTTTTGCTTTGGTTTTCCCTCTTAAATCTTGCTTATTAAGTTATATACACTTTTGTATTTATTTTTGGTTTTCATCATAGTGCCTGGGCTTGTCACTAAAAACTGCTGAACTGTTGTGGACATCCTTTTGTCATCTGCCAATTTCCATCATTGATCAAAAAAGTCAGATTCTGTATATAAGATGGAGTGAAAGCTACTGATTAGCTCTGGATCATCATTAGCTTCTTTTCACTCAATTACTCTCTATTAATATGATTGACCTGAAATGCTTCTGAAGTATCAAATGAAAGTTATGAAGGGATTCAAATTAATTCCTCTCCACTGGGATCTTCCAGTCTTACTGATTTTAATTTTGTCTGCTCACTGGGTATTTGACCCCTTTTGGGGTGCATCAGGAAACACGGATCTGACCCACTCTAACAGCAACTGCATTTTTTTTTTTTTTTTTTTTTTTTTTTTTTTTTTAAATATTGATATGTAGGACTGTAGTGGATAATGAAAAAGATTTTTCAGACCAATTTTTATGGTAATGCCAACTGCATGAGCAATTATAAAAATGCCAAGTAACTTAAAGTATGTTCCTTTTGTGTCCACAGTATCACAATTAAAGAACATACTGCTAATCACCTCAACTGAATTTTATTTTGCATTATATAAGAGATTTGTAGAAAGAATTGATATACTGTAGTAAATATCTCAAAATGTTTAAGATTTTTCAAAACTGATATCTGATAATTGATTAAAAAAAAAAAAAGTTAAGTTTAGAAGTTGCTTGACCAAATATTATTTTATGTTGGTTAATCTTTGTCAGACTATAAAATAGAAATCCTTGTCCACCCTAGCAATGTTTTAATAAGAATTAATGATCTGCTACCCACATCATTTAGTGTGTTTTTAAATAGATGAACTTGGTGATCGTGTTGTTGTATACACTGGGGCCAAGCATTCAGAATGAATATTCTCTAGATACATCATAGCATTTGCTGTTATAAACTGGGAAATTTGACTCCCACCAAGTAATGTGATACACACCATCAAAGTGGGGCAAAATATTTTTGGAATAAAACTCAGAACTTTTAAACAATTATTTTCATTGCTCGTTTGTTTGAGCAGCATGTTTCACTTCACACTACAGTATGGCATCAACGCTACATTTCTTAGGCAGCATAGTCCTTATCCAATAATGGTACTAGTATTTAAAAAAACATGGTTCTGCTTTGATCAAGGAATTGATCAGTATTAATTGAGTGCAGGCATAGGAGACTGTGCTTTTGGAAAGTAGCTTTCAGAAAACATACTATTTTGAACTGAGTGATTTTATTTATATAAATTATAGATTATGCTTTGCCTCTTCAAGTTGAAAATGAGAAAACTTGGTTCAAGTTATGACTGTAAAAACTCTACTGAGCATTTTTTAATTTTAATCTCATCTTCATGGCTGTGCATACTGTAAGTGTTTATATTATTACATGCAATTGCTCACTGTTTTGTGACATTTCTTAAAGCCATCAGTCCTAGGTTAACTCACAGTTGAATGAGACACTGTGAAACATCAGAAAGACAGTGCCTTCCTGAGTTTGTCATATGTTAAGTATAATATTTGGAGTGAAAATAAAGGTAATTTAAAATCAGCTCTTGCAGTCTCTTTTTTTCCTTCCTATGCATACTCTTTACAGCAAATGTTGCTAACGTTGCTCTCTGGGTTTTCTGTGATTGCACTAAAAGATAGGCTTTGGCTTGTGCTGCTTAGCAATTTAAAGATTTCTGAAGGTGTAGTCTACTCCACAGAAGTGTAGTCTTGTTCTAAAAGCTGCTTATTCAAACATTATTTAGTGGTTATTTTATTAGGTAGTTCCAGATATTTCTGAACATGGATTTACAACACAAATATCACGCTAATCTCTTCTGTTTTATTAACTGGCAGAGTAGAAGGATAAAATATCTAATGTGTGTTTTTTTTCCTCCTATGTTAAAGCAGAGTAAACTAAAATAAATGTTTTTGTTACAATAATTAAACTAAAGTTTTGAACTGTATTCTGGACTGTGACATTTTTCTTGGCAAAGTGTATTCCCTCATAGGAGATCTTGAGGAGGTATTTTCAATTCTGCTGCTAGCTCACATTTACCGTTTCTTGCCAATGATAATAATATTTCATTTTGCTCATGTTGAATTTTCTGACATTATGCCTGCATATAAATGTCATAGTCATACATGAAAATGTAAATGTGACATGGAACTAATTTTCTCTCATCTGTGAATGGGTGTAGTTGAAATTGTGACTTGTGTTTGCATGAAGATGTCTTAATTTCTCATGGCTGGAATATTATGAATGTGATGATAGTAAGGGGCGATAAAACAATCCTGTAACCACACAGAAGAAGCTCCCAGCAGCCCTATATCTTTCCCTACTGTTTCTCCTCTCTGCCTGGAGAGGTGGAAAGATATTTATTAGAATATTAAACAAACAAACAAAAAAAGTAATTTACCAGAGAACTCCACAGAATTGAGTGACTTTGATTTTTGAGAGTAGCTTAAGCACCCCATAGACTGTAGTAACTATCCTAATGTCTCTTTAATCCTATTTTGTAGATACTTTTGCTGCATGTTTAACAACAATTACATCTCTGACAGCTGTAATGGCTGCTCTGGGGCCACTACAGTTCACACTGTCTCTTTCTGAAAATGTTAAGCTTTGTAGAAAGTTAAGAACCCATAAAAATAGAGTGTTCAAACTTCTTCAGCTGTGCTGCTGAGGAGATGCTACCCTATAGCAGGTTTTGAGTGACTCCAAAAGGAATATTTTTTTTTTTTAAATTACTTCTCCTATCAACATTGATGATATAATTATATGCTTTCTTGCAGCCAAGGCAATAGTTTGTAACCCCATGCCTCAGCTGTGACTGTAAGAGCAATTCTGACTTATGTTTAGAGTCTAATGGACTCTTTCTTCCAAATAATTGAACTACATTTTATTGTTCATTGAACTATTTTTTATATTTTGTATATTTGTAGTTTTGTATTTTGACCCATTTGAAGTAGTGAATGTTGTGGGAAGTCCTTATGGACTTCCACAAAGTTGTTTTGTTTTTGTGTTTTTGTTACTCCCTTAGCATTCTGGAATGTCATGAAAATAGATGCCAGTCCCTCCTCTTCTTCCTCTGTATAGATTAAAAGAACCTCTTTTTAATTATCTGTGGTATATTGTTTGAATATCTCATGTCCATCACATAATCACGCTGTTGGAGATGCACTGTATGCTAAAGAAATAGTAGTTAAAACTCTTGAAGTTCTTGTGCAGGAATCTGCTGTGTCTTGCCTTCTTTTTCAGTTCTCAAATTTCTTTCAGCTCAGCAAATAAAGCAGTATCATAGCCCCAGTATGCAACGACTTACTCCCATTAAGTATTCTTTAAAAATAATATATATATATATTATTATATATATATATAATTATATATATATTATATTATATATATATATATATATAAAATTCTGTATTTGTAACATCACCACTGACACAGGAGAGTGGAAAATTCTGTCAAAGTAATGTGCATTTAACAAATAAATTCATACTGCAGAATTAATGTACTTTTTGTTTTCTTCTGCATGTTTTTTTTTTTTGTTTTTTTTTTTGTTTTGTTTTTTACTGTTGGTTGTTCCCAGTGGCACATAATCAGGTAATCAAGACTTGTCATAAGTAGGTTAACACTTATGAATCATCTGCAAAATATTTTGTTTAAAAAGCTTTTTATGCAATTTTGACTATTGGACTGATTGTCGTAGTGTTATTTTTGTCTAAGAACCTCTGCTAGTGTACAGATCACAAGTGTTATGCTAATGAAATAAATTCTTCTCTGGATCTCACATTGCAATGAACAGACTACTTAAGGGCAAATGAAAGGCATGTGGCAGGTGTAGCAGTACTTCCCCAGAAGGCTGCAGTTGCATGTATCTTGTAGGCAAGTGATGTGCTATTAGAACAATATTAATAACAGTAAACTTGCTCGAGTAGCCCCAAACCTTTCATTAAGTGATAGGCAACTGATTCTTCTTGTACTTTAAGTAAGCCCCGGACAAGGAGTACACTTGTCACATAGCTTCACAGCATTGTGCCTGTTGTATGAAGGTTTCTCCAGCAAGAGAAAGTTTTGGGAGTCCTACAGATGTTGAAATCTCCTTTTTCTCTTCCCCAGTTTACATTCTTCACTAGCTGGAGTGGCACATACTGCCTCCAGAGCTGTAGACATATGAATATAAATGCTCTTTTTTGCACACCTTTCAGTGCATCCAGGTAGCTATTTAGGACACAGCAGATTCCTGACTCTGATTCTGAAAATGTTACTGTATATTCATCTGGTATTACTACTACTTTTTCTCTCAATTTTAAGAATTTCAGTTACATTTAATTTTAGCAAAACAAAGGAAAAAATGATATGGTTTGCAAATGTGTTAGTAAAATGTTTTCTTTTTCAAAAGTAGATATTTCTTCTTTTATTTTTCCCTGTAAGTATGTTATTGTTGTAATTAACTTCTTTTCACAGGCATTTCTGAAGAGATATCCATCTAAAATACTAATGCAAACAAATTAGCTGAGAGATAAGTTATGGTAAACTAATTATTGCATGCTGAGTTTATTGGGTAGATACTGATGGTATTAAAAAGTTTTGTTTTGCATTACTTCTGTGTTCAAACAGAAGGAAGAGAATATCATTAATTTGCTGCACATATGACAAACTGATTATTCCTAAAGATACTTAAATACCAGTTTTAACCTTTTTATCTCTTTTCATCATACTGTTTCATGGACACAAAGTTATATTAAAGGCCATCAGGCTTCTAAAGCTGTTTCTTTCATCAGTAAATAAGTAATTTTGTCAGGAGATCAGGCTAGCAATTTAAGTTCGGTTAAAGTGCCTAGATTTACACATTCTCTCTTCAGTTCATATGTTTTAACCTTGTATCCCCTGTGAAAGGCTGTGTTCCAAGCAGCACTGTTCTCTGGCGACCAACAGATTTTTAAAATTCTGTTAGTATTAATAATTGAAGATAGTAGGGTAGGATGCAGGTTATGCAGGCCTTCTGCTTGAACTGTGAGAAAGCATTCCTTCTTATCTAAATGTTGCTATCTGTGTTTTAGTAATTGATTTTTATTTTTCACCAAGAGAAGCAGTTGATTCTTACTCAGCCTTAAAGAAAATTTGCAGACTTTGAAACTTTTCCTGTGGAAATTAAGTCTAAAATGCTGTTTCCCAACATGCAAATAAGTGCTGGGGTGTACAGTAAATGTCACAAAGGTATTACTTCAGGACATGGTTGAGTAACTTTGCATAATGAGTCCTACTTCTGATTGTCTAATTAGTTATGCATAGCTGTAGCAATGCTATGCCTCAAATGGAAATCTTTTGTCATAATTTACTTGATTGCATGTGTATGGCTGCTGTCTGTATTAAAGATCCTCTCTTTGTAATGACCAATGCCACAGGATTCTAATGAATATTACAATTTTTTTTAATGCAGTTGTATCAGCTCTACAAATCAGTCATCAAATTTGAAAAAGGGATCCTAACATGAACGAAATTTCCCTCTTTAAAGTAAAAATATTGATCTTATCTCGTCTTCCTTTCTTTGGCTTACTGAGAAATACACAATAACTTCCAAACAAAACTTGAGACAAGCCTGCTAGTCGTCCTGTTCTCATCAAGTAGCAATAGTCATCTTCTGTTTGTCTTCTTTCCATCTTGTGTGTATCTGACTTTTTTTCTTGGTAGGTCATAAATTTCCACAAAACTATCAACTGTCATACTGTGAGAAGCACCCATAAGTATGGTCGCTAATGTAGATGGAATCGGAATGCTTTGTGATGCTTACTTCATCCTTAGTAAAGCTACAGAGTAAAAGCAAAATCAAAAGTATCCCTTTTCATTTCTGGCCTGACATTTATTGGCATATATAAGACAGGAAAATCAAGAAAAGTAAACTAACTCTAAGGGTACTCTTTCTTAATTCTGTTGTGCTTCTATGAAGCTGTTTAAACTAAGTCCTGAAATGTTCTAAAATGATAGGAGTGAAAAAGTTCTCCAGTGACATTGCCTTATTTCAAGACTATTTTCCATCACTAAGAAAGATCAGAAATTACTTTCTTCTGAGAGTAAGAAAACCTGGAACTTCTGGGGTTGTTAATGTGATAGTGCTAAGACTTACAATATGCAATCAACAAAAATTTTATGAAGAGGTTTAAAATACTGCACACCCTTCCCTTTTGGTCTGCCAAGACTATGAAGTTGTCAAAATTACAGGTGGAGAATATGCTGTTTGTGAGAATTAAAGCACTTTTTTTTTTTTTTTTTTTTTTTTAATCAAGTCTCCTAAATTCTTTGTGGGAGTAAGATCAATTTATCATTTGTCATATCCAGATGGTAAGTAAATGAACAGTTTCACCACTGGGCTTGCTATCCAAACTATTCCTAGAGGAATATCAATGAATGCATCACTTACAGTGGCCATATGGCAATTCAGAAGATAATTTCATGTTCTGGTCATTATACATCTTCTCCTATATTGCATAAATGTTTTTTGGCTTATTTTGGTACAACATCTGAAGTAAGAGCCACAGAAGATTAAGTGTGAATTTAAGGATTTACTCATCATTTTAGGGATTTTGAACCAGAGTTCAACTATACCATTTCTAGCAGAGCAAAAAATGATGTCTGTAAATATTTCTCTGTAAAACCAGGAAATATAATCTAATTAACTGTCAGAAGATATGTTATAGTGAGAGATAAATTTGCATTATAACACCTTTCAAAAATTTAAATAGATTTAAACATGAAGAAAATGCTTTTCTTCTTATTGATTTATATTCACATTTATTACATATAAAACTGATAACATGTTCTGGTATTCATTTAGTTTCTCTGTTAGCTACCTAAAATCAACTTGGTTTCCAGCTTTATCATATTTGTAGTGTGAACAATGGTTACAGATATTTTATGAGGAAATATATCGAAAGATGAGTACATCTATCATACATTTTATACACTAGGAAGTCTCTGGGTCTTGATGCCACAGGTGAATTTTTATGTTGCCTCTTTTTTCATTGATAAAGGAAACTATTATGTATAATTGTTTTTGTAAGCTCTAGGAACATATTTTTTTTCTCTGCTGTCTGTAAAGATGATGCAAGATTCTTGGGACGTATGAAACATAATGCTTAATTTGAATATATTTATCAACCACTTGATTTCACCTAAACTCTTTTGATCTAACTGTGGAAAGATGCATTAAGACGTAGCTAGGAGTCTGCTGCTATTGGCCTTTCTCATCTGACACTAAGAAGATCAATTGCTTTCTGTTGATGTGAAAAAAATCAGCTGCTCTGTCTGAGAATGGATAGTAATGTGTTTTTGTTTTTTTTTTCTCTTTTTCTTTTTTTCCTACATCCTCTGCAAAAACAAACAAACAAAAAACATACTAGAATTGATTGTAATAATGAAATTGAAAGTTCCAAGCCACGTGGAGCTCAGATCCATAGTAAAACAGTGTGAAATTTTTTAAAGTTACTGTTTAATGATAATGTGACAGAACTTCCAGAGAATTATGGAAGATGTCTGAAGCAATTTAATTTAAATCAAAAGCTATTTACCACAGGTTGTTTGTTTTCTGGAGAGCAAGATAACAGTCCTGTAGCAAGTACTTGAGAAAATCATCCTTCATTATATGCATCTTTCAAAGGGAAAATTACATAAGCAGCTGTCTAATCACTTCCTACCTTGATTGTGATTTATTTACTTACATATCTGCAGTAATTTATATACAAGAAGATTTGAGCCTTTTTTGTAGCAAAATTGAGCAGTGCATATATAAGGTAAAAAGTTTTAAACTGAAAAGGATGACATTTAAAAGACCAAAAATTTTAAAAACATGTAATTTTTCTCTGCATATATGTCCAAATGTCAGCCTCTTTGTGAAAGTACCAAAGGTCCCAGAAGAAATCTCTGAGATTTTTTTTAATATGCAGTTTTGAAATCACTTTAATAACTTTCAAATTCTGTTCTTCTGTTGTTATAATGTCTCTCTCCCCCTTCTGACTGTACTCCATTTCTTCCCACGTAATTTCTGATTGTCTGAACCATACGGCATATTCAAAATTCAGTCATTTGTGTAAAGTAAAGTAAGCATTTCAGATAATTACTACCTTTTTCCTCTCCCAGCTACTTTGAAAAGCTGTACATTCTTTATAACTGTAGTAAAATTTATTTCTAGGCCAATGGCAGATATAAGAGCTAGTGTATTACTTTGTTAAATGTACTAATTATTTTTGTCTAGAGTTACAATAATTGGATAAAATCTTTCTCTGCTGAAATTATTTGAAAAACTAAACTTTTATTGATTTCATTTGGGCCTTCATCCGGGCCTTCATCCATTGGAAAAAGGAAATCTTCTAATTTCATCTAAAATATACAGAAAATCCTAACAAAAACAGCTCTGAGCTTTTTTAAATAATACTGAAATTATTTCTTCTAACTATACATGGAATATTTAGCTTGGGCAGCTAAACACTGGCATGGTGCTGTACTGTACAATGTTCATATTGTAAGAGAAGCTGTGAAGTGTCTCTATATTTAACTTGTCTATCATTTTAATTATGCAGTGCTTATTCAACCTTCATTTATTGATATTAATAACTACATCTCATGTTTTGGAGAGAACAGTGTGAAAGAAGTTCACGAGTAGTACAGTGCTAAAAAAAAATAAAATAAAAAAATCAGCATCTGTCTCATCTCATATTGCATTAATCAGGAAAGATATATACGGCTTCCAAAGTCAGTGCCTATTCTAGAAATCTTGTCCCAGGCTGCCACAGGAAAACAGATTCTGGTTTTGAAACGCCAGAGGAGTTCCAATGACAGCTGAAGGGAAGCATTCTCTGTGGGTTGGTTGTGTTGTCAACTTGAAATGTATTTCTGACTTTTAAGTACTTGGTTATGAAACAAAAACAATATTTGGGGAAAGGAGAGTGAGGACTGATGCATAACTGTTCCTTTGCAATGACTTTTGTGTTACAGCCTCTCATGACTAAAACGGTCTATCATTTGGTGCTGCTAAAATTTTAATATCAATCACATATTGTCTGTCTTTTAAATAACTGAGCAAAACCATGTTTATGTTTTCATAGAAAATGTCTGAAGAGAAGTTAATGTCAGGAAATAAATAACAATCACTATATACTTAAGTGTATTCAATTATTAATCTTTTCTTTTTATAGTGAACTTACCCTGTCTAGCATTGATATTAATGCATCTGGAGATTGGGAGTGTCTAGTCAACAATTCCTATGGAAATAGCACTAAACATGTAGAAATTGTGGTACTGGAAATGGCTGCACCCTACTGCCCTGCGGAGAGAGTTATTAACAACAAGGGAGATTTCAGGTATGAATTCCTGGTTTTAAGTGTGTTGATATAGATATGGGTAATATACATGTTTACGTGATGCTTCGGAGTCAGGTACAAAGCTGTCACTTATTTTTCTTGTCACTGTCATGTAATAGAGTAGGAAGGGAGAGCACTGTATGATTATTATGGGAAATGGCAGATAGTGTTTGAAGAGCGGCTGTGGTTCATAAGAGTCTGAGAATTCTTCTAACTCGTCAGTGCAAGTTTATGGAAAATTTCAGGTGTAGGACCTTCACAGCTAAATGGATAAGGGTTAATAATTTTTCTTGGACCTTTTAGAATTATAGAATATAATAATACTATGTTAACACATTAGAAATTTAAATATTCAGTACTTTCTTAATCTATCCAGTTCTGCTACTTCTGTTCATATGAGAAGTAATAAATAATAAAAAGAGCTATTATTATAAAAGAAAAAAACTGCTAAAAACAATCAAAATTGTTTGTTTTGTTTATAAAAGAAAAAAAGCTGCTAAAAACAATCAGGGCCACAAAGATGGTAAAGAGCCTGGAGCATCTCCCCTATGAGAAGAGACTTAGTGAACTGGGTTTGTTTAGCCTTGAGAAAAGAAGGCTGAGAGGGGACCTGATCCAGGTTTATAAATACCTGAGGTTTGGGAGCCGTAGTGGGGAGGCTGGTCTCATTTCAGTAGTGCGTGGGGACAGGACTAGGTGTAATGGGCTGAAACTTCTGCATAGGAAGTTCCGCACGAATGTGCGCAAGAACTTCTTTACAGTGAGGGTGACAGAGCACTGGAACAGGCTGCCCAGGGAGATGGTGGAGTCTCCGTCTCTGGAGATATTCAAGTCCTGCCTGGATGCCTACTTGTGCAACGTAGTATAGGGAGCCTGTTTTGACAGGGGGGTTGGACTCAATGATCTCTAGAGGTCCCTCCCAACCCCTACAATTCTGTGATTCTGTGAAAATAATAAGTACTACTTGGTAAAACAGATCATTAGAGGTGAGCCTAAGGCCACATGCAGTTCTACCATTATATAACATGATTAGAATGCACATCTATCCTGCTGTCTGAATGTAATCACATTGCACAGTATTGTTGACTAAATGCAGTTTTTCTTTCATCTTAGTTTTATCATCATATGCTAGTGGGGTCTGTTTTTTGTTTTTAACCCTACCCCCCCCCCCCCCAAAAAAAAAAGAAAAAAAAGCAACTGTAAAATTTATCATTGTTTTCAGTTGGTTATAAAATGCTTCAGTGATATGCATAAACCTCTTAAACAAAGTATCATTACTTACTTGACAATAACACTGATGTATGATGGCATTCCCATTGAGAAATCAGGAAGGTAATTTGTTACCATGTGAATTATAATAAGAATTCAACTTGAATAGTTAATTAAAGGAAAAGTAGCTGAGAGAGGAAGCTAAACACTAGAATTTTTTACACGTACTTCTGACTTGTATACCTCCCTTCAATTTTAATACTTTAAATTAGGTCTTTTGTAAAAATATATACATTCTATCAGATAATACATATTGAATATTTTTATGACATCTTTATGAACTATACGTTCTTTCTGTACAGTTAAATCCTTTGCTTAATAAATATATAAATTCTACTGGCTGCTCAGACTAACACCAGGGGCATTGTCATTTTATATAAATCCAAAGATTAGAAGTGCTCTTTCCCTATTGATCACTTTTCCAGAATTCTATACACATTTATTTTTGAGATATATATCTGAGGAATGCTGAGTCCATAGATTCCTTTGGCATTTAGAATTATAGAGAATTTATCAGCCTCAAACTGAAACTATTCCAAAAGTTCATCCTCAGACAGGTAGCTTTCTAATCAGTAATTTTTTCTTAGGAAGGTCTTTGAAGTTTTCATAACATAGCAAGTATATAAGTAAAAAGAGTTGTAGCACAAAAGCAAAGCTGGTAAGAACAGCTCTTTTGTTGGGGAAAAAATGAAAAAATCATCAGCAGTTTTGGAAACATGGTTCTTTTAGTTAGCCAGTTTAGGTGGTATTCATAATTGCACAACTGCTGCCAGAAATAGGCACTGTGAGTTACACTGAACTGGCTTTAAGTAATCAGAATTTTATTCTCTTGTGGCCATATTTTGCTGATATTTTCTTCTACACCTCACTATAAGGTAATTCTAAAATGCAAAGTTATGTAATGTTATAATTTCAAATCATAAAGACCAGATTCTGTTACCTGTGGTAAGACTCAGTGTGCTTTAGTTTCACAATAGTCTCTTCAGTTTTACTTTTGGGGTAGGGTGCTATTCTGTGGCCCAGCTGTATTAATGCTGACATTTCACTAAAATAATAGTTCAGAGGCAAAAGGAGCATTTAGTAATACTATTTTGTTTTTTGTTTGTTTTGTGATGATCCTTTCATGTTTCATTTTGTTTCAAGTGATTATACATCACATGAATTTCTTCAGTAACAGTTAGCTGTGGCACATAAAAATACTTCTTACCTTTCCATTTTGAGACTAAGACAACATACAAACCTAGCCTCAAACCTGTTGCTAAATTATGTAACAGTGTCAAAATGGATCTGTGTCTTTTAAGTACCAGGATATGTATGAGCAAAGGTTGATTATCAAGGTGTGTGTCAGTGGCAGGCAGAATTTTATATTTTTTATAATTGGTCGGGTTTCAGTCATTACATCAGTGCAATTAAAGTTAAAACCACATCCTTTCCAGACACGCTGACTTGATTGTACACTTCTCATTTTGTCTGATTTTTTCCCCATTACCTGATCTTGCTACCACCATACTAGCCTGAAAATCACCATGGATTTGTACCCAAAGGAATAGATTGCAGTTGTGTGGTTAAAGAGAATGAAGCAGATATATTAAAGATTAGTATTCCATAGTAGGCCTTTGAGATAAACAGAACAATTGTGGTTCCTCTTGACTTACTATCTCTTTTCAAAAACAATTTTGCCATCATAGTAGCTAAATCTCATATATAAAATACTTAATTTTTCAGATCAGTCTCCTTCCTCCACAAGACATAACCTCTGCTTGTACTGCATCTATTGACTTCTGATACATTCAGGAACTTTTGCTCCTCTGGGCTTTGGGGCAGAAAGTGCTTTGTTGCATTAGGTAAAAATGAGAAGTGTAGATTGTCATCTATGTTTTGAGCCTTTACTTTTTGCAACATTTAGTAACTGTTTTCTTTTTGATGAGTTTCTGCTCTGCCTTATGCAGACTTCATAGGTGAAAGTAGGGAAAATTCCATTCATTTCTTTAACACCAAGCACAACAATTTAATCCCTTATAGACTGCAATATGAGGTAAAATTTAAAACAGCCTTGTTTTTTTGTGTGTTTTGTTGGCTTTTTTTTTTTTTTTTTTCCCTCATATACCATGCATACTGTTGCTATATTGTCAGTTGCCTTTGAATAAAATGTTTTGTGTGTTAATTTTTTTGCTGCCCTGCTGTTCACAGATGGCCTAGAACTTTGGCTGGGATAACTGCTTACCATCCTTGCCTTCAGTATTCATTTAACTCCATTGCCTTTCACAATGGTGTAGCAGAGTCTAAGGCATGGCGTAAATGTAATCGAGCTGGACGCTGGGATGATGGAAACTATTCTGAATGTCCTTATTCACAAGAAATAACTCAAGTTCTTCATGCTTTCAGTCAGGTAATGCTGAAATCCATAGCTTCCTTTCTGTAGTTCTGATTTTATGAGATAGTTTGCAAGAAAATGTTCAGCCACAAGTATGGGATAGTTGGGCTTTGAATAAAATGTTGGATTTTTAAATTTTATTTAATTTTAATTTTTCATGCAGTGGTTCTGTCAATTGATAATGCAGTAGGAACATGCGGTGCACAGTTATTTACTGCCTTTAATATTTTTCTTTCTCTGAGTGTCTGGAGTCTAGATGGCCATTGTCATGGGTTCAAGGTCAAGCTTGCAGGTGCAGAAATGTAAACCTTAGCTCCTTAACGAGAAAAAAAAAAAACCTCTGTAAAAAGGATTCTCTCTTAAAAGCTAAAAGAACAGCAGAATAACAGCAGCTTTATGCCTGCATTCTCCACCAAAATCTGTCACGGGTTAACCGAAAATCTACCTGCGCCCATGACAGGGGGGCAGCTGGCCCGCAGGGCCGCTGGTCCAAAAAGGAAAGGGAAAAAGGGAAAAGGAAAAGAAAACAGCGGCAACCATCTAAGGAGGCACACATATTTACTAAATACTATATCGAAATACAGGATAACACAATATAATACAAAATAATTGAAATTAAGGCTAACGAATCAAGTAAAATAGGAGAAAGAGAGTGAGTCCCAAAACCGAGAGGCCTACTGTAGCTCTAGGCGAAACAACTGGAATGCTCCCACATGCTCCCCCTGGCTCCTTGGATTCAAGAGAGCGAGTCCAGCCCCGAAGTGAAATTATATAGTGTCCTTGTCTCGTGACTTATCCCTGACCATGATGTTCTCTGGGATATGTAGTCTTCTTCTGTAAGCTGCGTATTCGGTAAAATTATCCATGCTTTACATGATGTTATGATGTGGAATACTGATAGCAAAATTACAAAATTACAAAACCATGACAGCCATTAATAATGTTAGCTGGGTCATCTCTGCTGATAAAATATACTGAGGCCTGTTAGTTCCAGTCTAGAAAAATTAGACCTGCAGAAATTTTCAGTATTTGTTGACGTGCGATGGTGTCTGGGGATGACAACAATTAAATCTGAGACTTAAGATAAAATATTCTACTGACATTTATGTTTATGGTACTAACAATGCATATGACTCAAAGTGAAATAATAGAAAGCATTATACAAATGGATGGAATCTCTAGTTTTTAGCAGAGAAATAATCCAGCAGATTGATCACACCAAGCAATTCTCATGTATTTTCAGATGCACATCAATTTGACGACTGTACTTGAATTTTCCCGCCAACTGACAGCCTACACAAGAGATGCTCCCAACTTTGCGGATAAAATGGATGTAATATATTTGGCTTATATAATGGAAAAGTTAATTGTCTTCGTGGATGAAGTTGAAGATGTAAGATATTTTTTGTATGCTGAAAGTATCTCATAGAAGTGAAGTCTTCACATATGGCCCTGTTCTTAATGTATGCAGGCACACACTGAAGCTTCTAAAACTGCTTGCCTGGTATTCAGCAGCAAACATTCCTCATATGCTGCTATGTCTTTCTTTATGTCAGGCAGCTGAGCCGTCTCATCTGACCGACAAAAACATTTCTGCTAAGGAATAAAAATTGCTTTTCAATAAGACACATCCTTAATTTTCTTTTTCATTTTTATTTTCACTGCAACTAACGGTGCCTGAAAAAGCCTCCAACTTCAATTTCATCATCATATGCTAGACCTAAAGTGTATTACTAAGGGCTCTCTAAGAGTTGTGTTTCAAAGATACAACTGTGAAAGCCGCTTCATTCAATATCCTTTCGAGGGGGGGGGGGGGGGGGGGGGGTGGGGGGGGGGGGGGGGGGGGGGGGGGGGGGGGGGGGGGGGGGGGGGGGGGGGGGGGGGGGGGGGGGGAATACAAAAACAAGAAAGAAATATTTGAATTTATCCCATAAATTCAGCAACATGCCTTTGCTTCATACACACTTCCAAATCAGACACCATTTTGTCAGACTGCCTCTCTGCTGCCATCCATCACACAGCAAGAAAATGTAATGGAGTATTAGCAGAAAGGTTCAACATGTAATACCAGCGCATCAACATCTGCCACTGATGCTGTGTACCAACATAATAAAATAGAAGGCATTACTTTTGGAGCAGCCTTTGTACATTTTTATATGTTAGTGGTACTTTGTCTCATCTTGGGATTCATCTCTCAAAGCATCAATTGCTTTAAGGACAGTTACTGGGAAAATGTACACATATTAGCCCAAAATTTTGTATTTTTAATGTCATAAGTTTATTCTTCAATGATACATTGAATTATAGTATAAATGATTACATCTTAATACATCTTCTTATTTCTCACCTCTCATTTTGCAATGCATGCAAACTGTATTTTTTATTGGAAATCCAGAAAAAATGTTATAGCTTTTCATTCCTTAAACATCTTTCTCCATTGCTGAATTTCTTTTTACATTGCAATGAATTATCTGTGTATTTGCATCATTTTTCTGTTCCTATTAGTTTGACATCTTAGCTTCTTATGCTTCCTTTAAGTTGTGTTTCTCTCTTGATGATTTTTTTCTGTGTTCAGGTGATATCTTCTTGTACCTTTGGCATGTCTTTGTTTCTTAGGAATTCACAAACCTTCAGAAAAAATGGTAAACGTGGTTTTGAAATCTTACTCAAAAATAAGTTTTAAAATTCTAGGAAGTAAATATTTTAACTTCTACTTGAAAGCATCACCAGAAATACTCACAGTGAAAGTTACTCTTTCTAAATTAAGTAAGCTAATAAGATTTTGAAACACATAGTCACGCTTATTAAAAACTCCAAAACGTCATCTGACAAAGGCTGGGATTTATCACATGGAATTAGTCACAAAAGTAAATTAAAACACAACACTATAAGCCCATACTTTCTATATAGCCAGTGAGATATTACAGATTTGTATCAACACTTCAGTTATATCTCAAATTTGCACTATTAAGTCTGTAACAGAAATCTATTCCAAATAAATTATCCTTCTCCCCTGCAAGGTCCTTTTACAAACTATGAAGTTGTTTTTTTTTTTTTTTTTTATAGAGCCATGGCCACTTTTAATAGTTTAAGAAAGAGGTTAATAATTCTGGAATTCCATTAATTGCCCAATGAGAATCATTTTCATGGTGTGCCTTGCAGATATGTTTAAAAAATGTGAACGAATACATTTTTTTTTTTTTTTGAAGGTGTTGGCATTTTTATTTTCTTGATATTTCTGTTTCAGTACATGTAACTTTCTTAACAAAATGAAAAATATCTTTGAATGATGGTTACTAGGAGAAATACAATCCCCGTTCTTAGTTGTGGTCTTGCATACTTACTTCCTATTGTTGTATTTTGCAGAAAATACTCATTTGTTTGTTTTTTAATTTTCAGATAGGGGATGCTCTCATTGAAATTGCAAGCAACATAATGACTGTTGATGACCATGTATTGTGGATGGCTCAAAAAGAAGACAAAGCCTGCTCCAGAATTGTCCGGTGTGTGGAACACATTGCAAGTCAAATACTGACCAGCAACATCCAAGTTATTTCGAAGGTATTTCATAAAATCACATAGCACTTTTGACAAAATTTATTTTAAAAATGTTTTCTTTGTGATTTTTACTTCTAAATTCTACGTAGAGAAGGACAAGATTGTATAAATCAGATACTCAGCTTAGCCTATTTCTATAGATTTACTTAGATTCTGTAGAATTTTTTTTCCTGCGTTCTGTTGGGAACAGTGAAGCATTTTCATGAGTATCTCTGATGATATTAAGAATTGTTTTGCATGATTTTGCTTTTATATATTTATTCTTACATTAGACTGTCTTTGTCACTTTCAACATCTAAGTGGTAGAAATGTGTAGAAGTTAGAAAGTCTTGAAAATTATCTTTATAGAATTTCAGATAAATATTTCAAAGCCTTATTACTCTTTCGGTTACCTTTCTTGATTTCAAGCAACCTTTTTTATTTTGTCAGCTCCTCTATTTTATTTTT
Organism: Excalfactoria chinensis; assembly: GCF_039878825.1. NCBI lineage: Eukaryota > Metazoa > Chordata > Aves > Galliformes > Phasianidae > Excalfactoria > Excalfactoria chinensis. The sequence continues at coordinate 24,792,559 of NC_092830.1, read as the reverse complement.
ATTTTTATTTAGTTGAAGATACTGCACAGAAGTAAAATCAGTGTAGTTTCAATTAAGGCAATAATGTATTAAAAAAAGAGTAGAAGAAAGAAATTCTGGACTGAGTTGAATTACAAGCTGAGCTGAACAGCATAGTAACCTTAGTCCCTTTGCTGTATAATTTTAGTAAAGTACAGTCTGATCCACTTGAAGAATAAACTGACAGAACTTATTGGATTTATTTTTATAACACTCTTCTACATAAAATGATCAAATTTGCTAGAATCGTTTATTTTTATTAAGATATAGAGACAATAATTTGCTTTTTAGAAGTATTTTGTAATTTGACAGCTAGGGATGTTCCTTATACTTTATACTTCAGGTGTCTTTTAAATGTCAATTGCCAAAAGTCTTTTTTTTCTTGTCACTGCTTCAGAAAGAAGTTGACATTAATGTGACATGTAGGTCAGAGTCTGTAGCCTTTTTTCTATGCCTTGTATTTTTTGCTTCTTGCAGTGTTCTGTAGGAGAATTAGTTTATGGTTGAGTGCAATTTGTAAATAAACAAAGCTGTGGAGTTTTTCTTTTTGTCATCTCATATAGTACCAAACATGTCTGTTCCTTCTGGAGGCCAGCCAGAAAACTATACATAGAAATTGCATCTGCTTTCATCTCCTTTTCTTTTTTCTTTTCCTTCCCCCCCCCAAAAAAAACAACACCTGAAACCCCCAAAGCTTAATTAGCGACTAGTTTATAAAACACTTTCTGAAAAGAAATGGGCCTTGATAAATTCTGTTAGCTTAACAACAAATGCACAACTACATTCCCTATCAGTTGACAAGCTAACTGGAAGCTGTGACTTCTGCTATTATTCCTATGTTACTGTTGGAAGACAAAACTGGTTTTCCATTTCCTGGAGGTCAGAAAAATGCCATGATGAAAATCATCATTTAGATCTTCTTAAATCTCCTTTGCAAAACAAACTGTAGATATACCCCAGGGTATGGAAGCCCCTTCAGAGGCCAGACAGCAAGGTTTGTCCCAGATTAATTTCCCTTCAGTATTGTTTTGAGGTACTTGCTTCTGCTCATATTTTTGTGTTTACTTATGTCAGATCTGCAGTTTGAGAAGGAAGACTTCCTGTGGATGATAAACTTGTCTCCTTAGTCCTGTCAGGGGTGTGCTGCAGACTTTAAACCATAGAATCATAGAGTGACTTTGCTTAGAAGAGACCTTAAATCCCACCAAGTTCTACCCTCTGCTGTGGGCAGGGTACCACCCACCAGATCGTGGGCTGGGTCCCCATTCAACCCACAAACCTCTGGCTATGACCATCCAACCAATTCCTTATCAATCGAATAGCCATCCACCATATCACTCCAATCTATTCGTCCAATTTTGAGATAAAGTTGTTGTGTTGGACCAGCTCCTGGAGTTTTCATTTCACTCTCCCACTCATAAAAGCCAGAATATTTAAGGCTAATTGCAATATATTTGCTGTTGTTGTTTTTATTTTTAGTCTGCTCCACTTAGTACTGTTCTCTGCTTATCCCTTCAAGGACCCTTTTTGACCATTTTGCTTAGGGATGCCTTTATGTGAGGTTTAGAAAATGGACTCCACATTATCATTTTCTATATCTGTAACTAAAAAAGATTAGCTCATGGCTTTTTGTAACATGTACCTTTCTTACAGATGCTTGTTTCCATGGATAGTTTTGCTCTGCATTCATCTATATCCATTTCATAATTCATTTCAGAGTCCTAATAAGGAACAGCTTCAACTTCTATTTTACCCGTCTGTTCCTATATGCTGAGAACAGTGTGTTCACACTGTTTAAACATTGCCATGGGATTATTTTGAAAATGAAAAGTTTAAAGTTTAAAGAATTTTGTATTCAAAATTTAGAAAATAGGACTTGTGAAATCACTTGGACTGTCACTACAATATCCTCCAGCTAACATTTTCTTATCATCATCTCACAAATATGAATGAGGAAACTAGTTCTATTCCATTCTACAGCAGGAAACTTGAAGTTCTAAATAATTAAATGGCTCTTGCCAGGGTTTTAGAAATGCATTTCCACACAGAAGTTTTAACTGAGACACATAGCTTGATTCTGGTGATATGGCTAATAGTACCGTGCAAATGGGATAATGGAATGTGATCTGTGAAAGACAATCAGAAATCATTCAATGCATCCAACAAATAGCTGAGCTTCTTTCCATTTCATTCTGAAGCACAGAACACATCCTTGTCCATTTTAAAAATAATCCATTCTACTGCTGTTACTAATTGACCTCATATCTGTATTGCTTTAAATCAAAATTAAATCTGTTGAAGCTGATGATGGCACAGTTGCAAAACTGGTACAAAATGAGAAATAAATTAAAGGCTTTTTAAAATTATTTATTAGCTGTCTTGTCATCTTTTTTTACTTATGCCTAAGAAGTTTTCAAGCAATCTGTCTGTACTCTTGTAGAGTTTTATGTGAGTTTTTAAAAATAAGTTCCATTTTCTTTCTTACCCCTATGCATTATGTATGGAAGCATGTACAAACACAATCTTTATAAACTATGTACAATAAATACACAATATTCATATAATTATATGTAATTAAGCCTAATGAGTTAGCAATATCTCTGCTTCTCAATATGTTTTGACAGGTATCTCATAATATTGCTCTGGAGGCCTTTATGATCAAGCCATCTAATTTCATGGGAATGACTTGCACTGCCTTCCAAAAAATACCTGCAAATGTTGGCAAGTCAGTTGTGCATGATTTGGGAGGCTGGGAAGCAGATCCCCATTCTGATCAGCATTTGAATTTCAAGTGCAACACTGGCAATCTGAATGGTTCCTTGTTGAATTCTTCTACTAGGGTAAGTCAGAGCAATCACAAATATAACTTAGTTTTTCAATGTGGGTAATAATTTCAATATTTAAGTTGCCTTACTATGGTGTATTGGATATTTTGTTGTTCTAACAGATATCTCACTAATAATGCAGGATGTGAATAGAAATAAGTGTTTTGTTCTTTCTATCTCTGGATCTAGTTCTGAAAACATTTCCATGCGTAACCAATTCGTTTGAAGTAATTTGGCAATGTTTGTTTTAGTGAGGTGCTCTCTGGATTTTACATTTCAGAAGTTTTCAGACTAATAAGTCAATGGAAATTATCTTTACATCCACTAAATAGTATTACATTCTCTTTTCTCTGAACTTTACACAGAGGGAGGGTGCTACAGTGCAGTTTTTGAGTAGTAGGCCAAGAAACACAATAATAAATAAGACTTTTAATAGAACACTGTTAATATCAAATAATGAAGTGGAACAATTAAATTTTGATCTAGTAGGAAATGGAATTTTGCATTTGGCTGAGCATGTTATTAAATTTAAGTAGTGCAGAGTTGGAGTTTTGTTATCCTTCAGCTGAATCTCAGTTTAATAGCCTTATTTCTTGAAATACTTAATATGACAAAATGATATTTTCTGGATAATACTACCAGTTTATTGAACTTTAAAAGTAATTTGATTGAAGTTATTTTCCCTTTGGTGCATTTTAATCTCTGTATGGGTTAGGCAGAGATGTGGCAGTAGCTTGTGCTCTCAGTATCTTTTGGTTAAAAAAGGCCATCTTAATGATAGAATAGGCAGATTTTTTTTTTTTTTTTTTTTTTTTTTTTTTTTTTTTTTTTTTTTTTTTTTTTTTTTTTTTTTTTCCCCTGCAATGGAATTAACTTCCTCTGTGGACACTGTTAATATGTCTGTCTAGGATGACCTATGCAGTTGTCTGAAAAGAGGAGACTGACATTTATAAGATGAAAACCAAATGTCAGAGATCTAAAACCCAAAACAGAGAGCTAAACATAAACCATATATAAGTGTGTATAGGAAACTGGTAATCACAGCTGATTAATCAACTGAGGCAAGTGTCGCGTCAGCTGTGGGAGCACAGGTGAAGGTAATTCAGCTGTGGTCCCAGAAGGGGTGAAGCTTGACTCCACCTGCCCTAGACTTCATTTAAGGGCTGACCACCACTGAGGCAGCATCTCTTTGAGACTGCTCCTTTGTGGGGAGTGGATAGCCAGCCTCAGCGTTTTCCAGACAGACTGAAGGTGAGGAGCCATCCATATTGGTGAGTCCATCTTTTGTATTATTCCACCTTACAAAGGGAAAATACTGAATGCACACAGGAAGATGACCTACAACAATGCAAAGCAATTTTGAAGTATATTATTTATATTCTGTGAGTAATGATGTTATTATCACATTAGATCAGTAGATGTATAGATCACTAGATCAATCTGATGTCAGAATTTTCAACAACACACCGCAGAAGATTCAGATGTTAGTTTCATGGCCTTAAGACCAAAATGTACTTAGGCTGTAGTGTAATATGTGTATCCTGAAAAGCAAGAAGCTTCCATTCATTTTTCTCTAAATCTTTTAAGCTAAGCACTTGTTTAACTCATTCTGAAATGAACAGTATTCCTTATATTAATTTATTCACTGTTTAATAGAACAAATTATATAATTGTAATCTATAACAGAAAATAGGATTCTTTGTCTTTATCCCAAGAGACATTAATTCTGTATTTTCTCTGTGGAGACATACAGTAAACCAACTTCATAGTGCTGTATAAAATTCAGGAAAATAGAGTTTGTCATGGAGGTGGGAGTTGCTTGTTTCCAAAGTTTAGTCACTGTTTTTTAAAGTACTCATTACTCTAACTACTTAGAACTTCATTTTAGATGATGAACTTATTCTTTGAATTTTCCTCTACTTAGCATAGGATTAATCATAAAGAAGGAAAAAAATCTAATGAAAATCACTAAGTACAAATGGTAATTACAACTTTAATTTACCTTCTAATAAAAGCATAAATGTTTGTCCTTAAAGAGCTCATGTTTACACTGTTTTATGATAAAAACTTTATTTTTCTTCAAATGTATAACACTGCAAGTCATCTGCTCAGTAAGCATAACCAATTGTTTATGGCATCGGTCTGTTGATAGCCATGTGTCTTAATGAATTACAAAAAGTGTGTAATCATAAAGAAGTTTGTGGGAAGTTGATGGGAGAGGACTGAAGTAGGCAATCACAAGCGCTCTAAATAACACATGAGATTTTTTGTACTATTCCTATCCTTATATTTTCAGGCACCCATAGGAAACTGATACAAATTTAGTAAGGAGTGTTCTGTTAGTTGTTTAACCTGATCTAGTTACTATGAAATAGAGAACCCCAAAAAGGGGAGAAAATACTGAAGGAATGAAAGAAATTAACAAGAATAATTGAAAATTCAATAATTTAAAAGGTACTAAAATAGATTCGCTACTTAAACTTTGGGAGATAACTCTTAAACGTATGTCAACTTTTGTTTCAAATATGTGGAAAGTCCTTTACAGACTAACTTACATTGCTTCAAAATATTCCAGGGCAAAATATTGTTTCAGTGTGATGCAGAGATTTTTCTCTTTCAATCTCATTTTGACTCAGCAGTCAGTGAACAATCTGAAAGTCTGAAAAAGAATTATCACTATTGCAGATCAAAAGTTCTGCTATTGTAGAGCTTAGACCCAGATGCTTTGTCTTAAATCCCATTTCTGCTGTTAGAAGTAGACAGTTTACATTGCCTGACTGAACTCCATTGGATGAAAAAACATGGCTCAGTTATATGATCCTGTTTTATGATACAGTGGCTTGTATTTTGACACAGTGTATGTTTTGATCCTGGTTAAATAGGCCTATGGGTGTCTTTTCAGCCTGAATAGTTGGAGCTCATGTTAGAGGAGCGCTACTAATACACTGCCCCATAGCCTGACTGTACTGTAGGGATATCACAGTATTGATACATGAATACAGGGCTACTGTAACACTTGAACTCAGACAATCTGAGAACAGTTTAGGGCTAATGAATGTCTGGTGTCTGATTCCCATTTGATGGATAGTAGTCTGAACCTACTTCCTGCCCTAGCCTGATTCTATGAATTATCTCCAGTGTGTACAAATATCAGTTGTACAGTTTATTCTTTCCTCTGTCTCGCTAAATTACATCAACATAAAATGAATTATTTAAATGTCCTGCCTATCATAATTAAACATGAGGTTCATAGAGGACTGTAAACTCAGTATTCACTCTCAGATTTCTAAGAAAATATGTTACTTACGTAATTCATGGTTTCAGCATCACTGTCAACACTTGTTAAAGAGTAAATATTGTTCATCTTTCTCTAGTTTCATTAGTTTTTCATTTGATGTAGGGAGGAACATAAGTCTGTATTTTCCCACGTAATCACTGATTTCTGAAATTCAAATTCCATTTAAATATGCTTAATATATTTCATTTTACTATTACATTTTATTTAGTTTTCATATTTTTATGAGCCAGACAGGTCTTTTGATTTATCAGATTGCATTGCAGGTGATGTCCATACACTAAAATGTTAAAAGTTGATGTTAGTATTGATACTAGATGTGCAATGAAGAAAAATTCTGAAGTGCTTTCACGAAATCCTTTGATTGCTTAAATCACTTTGAGTCATACAATTACAGAAATATTTTTTCATTGTCATAATCATAAGATGTTAAAAAAAAAAATCAACTTTTTTCTTACGTAAAGTCAATTTGAATATCAAACCACATTGATAATGTAAAAAATTTGTAGTACATTCACAGATAAAATTTAGCACTTAATGCAAGGATTTGCACTACCACCCACTACTTTGATTAGGATAAAGCATAGAAAATCCCCAAAAGAAACAATGAAGGGAAAAGTTATGAGTTGCATAAGAACTGCTTTCGAGTCGGTCTTTTAATAAAAGTGCTTTTCATGGCAACTAAGTGTATGTGAAATGCTCCTAATCTTTATAGATAATTAATTATATCAATTTAGAAGCTGTCTAGTTGACTGTGCAACAATTAAATTTCTTATTAATGCAAAACCTAATTCTTATATAAATAATAATTACAATTTATACTGAAAGTTTTTAAGGCAGTTTTAGATGTGCAGTTACCCAGTTAGAGGTTCCAAAATGGTTTCAGTGATAGTATTACATAAACAGGTGTTTTAGACATTAAGATTTGAACAGCGCCTCATATTTTCATTAACTATGTGTATTCTAATTACCTGCAAATCTGTTTATGTGAAGTTGGTATTTTTTAAAATGTGTGCTTAGTGCTGCTACCTTGATTGGGTTGCTTATCCATTAAGCATACACTTTTCTGTGCTCGGAATGCCTGTGTACAGCATTTTTCAACTTAGGAAATTTAACGTTCAAAGAAATATGTCAAATCAGTGAACTCAATTAAAATGTAATGCAAAATGAAAATATTTCCAGTAACTTTCATAGGAATTGGCAATTTTTAATTAACTTTTCTCATCCAATTAGTCAGATTAACTGCTCACCCAGTCCTGAAATTCCTTCATTCAATTCTACCTTAAAAAAAAAATAAAAAAATCAAGAAAAAAGTACAAATGTTTTTCAGCCTTTTATTGAAAAGATTCACATAGCAACATTGTATAACCACATACTATATATATATATAAATACACACACATATATATATATATATAAACAAAGTATTAGTTAAGGCACCCAACAAAAAACTACTCTACTACCTACAATAAAATTAGATCACTCGGATAATTTTGTATTTCTTCTTCTAGAGTACAATAGTTATTGTCTTATTTGTAGTATGGATGTGTTGGCATCACCATTTCCGTCATAACTTCTAATTACTCAGCATGCATCATTTGTTAGAGAGTATTACAGCATCTCTATCATCAAATATTACAAGCTTTGATTGTATCTGTATAACATAGATTGCTATAAGAATATCATTTTGTTTTTTCTGAATCTGTAGCTCTTATGACTGCAGAAATACAATATTGCCAAGTGAAGCAGTAAACCAGGGAAAAAAACAAACAAACAAACAAAAAAAAAACCCCTAGTTTCTCAGTTTACATACACTGAGTATTACAGTGATGCAGTGGGCTCAATACCAATAAGCACAGCATCATAACTTATTTTTGTTTCAAATTATTTTTTCTTCAAGTTTTGTAAAACATCATCATTATGTTCAGGTCAAGACTCTGCGTACTACATACTATAAGTTTTCCTGTTCCTTTTCTTTCAGAAATTATCTATTTTTTTCCCCCATTTTCTTCTTTACCTGCTGTTTACTTTGTGTGCCTAAGAACTCAAAACATTTTTCTCTTATTGTGTATTGACACTAATTTGTGTATCTGCTTTGGGAACTTCTGGGAAAGTATTTTAATTTTACAGTAACCATTTTAGGTCTGCTCTTTGAGTAGCTTATTAGTTTTGTCAAAAACAGATGTCTTTGTGTGATTGAGAGTTTAGTCTATTTTATCTGCTTTCATCCCTTCATGTTTATTCAATGTGCTTTGTTGTTTGTTTTTTTTTTGTTTGTTTTTCTGAAGTATTTTCTGTGTGAGCATGAATTTGCTTGCAGTTGATTAGTGATTGTACGCTGAGTAAAAAGTGAGGTTTCTGTCATTCAGTTGATTAGGTGGACTTAATTTCAAAATCAAACACACAGAAGACGAACTACCTCCTTTTATTCCAAAATCCTAAATGCACACCATGACATATCTGTACCTCTCACTACTGTTCCCTTTCAGACATTTTCTTTATATATTATGCCAGTTATGACATCTTTGACATACGTAGTTCTGTGTTCAATCGTTAATAGAACACAGTAGACTTCAGTCTGCACATACTCCCCATGGTCTTCTACACTGTGAATGGCTATCCTACTATTTCTAAATATAGAGAAAATGAAATAGCACCAAAATACTATCCATGCTTGTGCAACAATGTCAACTATATTAGATCTGCAGAAGGGTTCCTACAACTCTTCTACTTGTTTAACATACATCAATGAGATTGAAATACATTATGTTTTTTTGAAGTAGGAAAATGCACTGTATCATGTTCTATTTCATGGCTGGTTTCTGCATTAAAAAAACCCACATAAAATGTAATTATAAGCTCATGTCCCTCTTATGTTACCCTTTGCCACTTCAGCATATAAAAATTCTGCAGATAACATCAGCCAACTTGAAGAATTTTCTGTATTTATTGTTTATGGTTCTGATGTTTCTGATACAAGTATAGTATTAAAAACTTTCATTTATTTAAGTGATATTATGTTTTCCATTCATGCTATGAACAGCTTAGGGTTTTAATTTGTATATCTATGCAGAGGTCAAAAGTAGTCTGAACAGTTTATACAGAAAAAGACCAAATGCAAGAACAAAGGACTTGGAAAAGTACCAGCTTATGTGATGTAAATTTCTGTTATTTCAATTCACATTTGCTTTCATAAATTTAACATGGCTCGTGTTGATTTTATGAGTGCTTTCAATATATACCTGATACTCTCACTTTCTCATCCACAATGGTTGTGTGAAAAACTTTTCTTTTTTAATCTCCACACCAACACTCTCATTACAGAAAAGTTCTCCTTGGGGTTTCCCAAAGGGCATTGGAAGATTATTTTCTTTGTTACAAAAGAAGGAAGCAAATTTACCAGACTTCCTCATGTGCATTCTGCTGTTAAATAATGGTTTGTACACTAATTAAGATAAATATTGTAACAGAAAAACAGTGACACTATGGCAGTTAATAACACAGTACATTAATTGTTAGAACATATTTTAAGTTAACTTAATGCTAAGGAGATAATACTGAACAAGTAGAAAACTGAGTACTACCAAAATTACTGGTTGTGCATTGACATTTGAAGAGTTATAACCCTACTCTGAATTTGTTACTGTATCAATAATCAACTTTTTAATTTTTATAGCTCTGTATATAAACTGATGCTTTCTTAATTCTTCTTCCTAGTACTTGTTTAATTTTCCCTGGATAAGGCTGATATCTACAAAGAGGCCACACCTCAAAATCTATTAAATACTTACATTTCATTATTCAATACCTTTTTACTACGTGTTTAGCTAACATCATTGCCTATTTTTGCTGTTAAGATATTTCTAGTTTCTAAACTGATAGCTATAGTAGCTACACGAGTATAGGTTTTGCTTGCTTTCTTGGTTGATTTGATTTCTGTTGGCTTATTTTGGAACACAAATAGTTTGCTGACAAAGCATTCACTAGAGTAGATCACTTTGAAGATTAATGGGTGTGAATCTTCCCCTAGAAACACTAATTGTTTAATGACATTTCAGTCTCCTGTATCTGATAACCCAATGGCACAGGTGTGAGGGAGGTTCTTATTGGAGGATTCAAACTCTGCTTGTAGCATTGAGCTACCCACTGAGAGGTACTCTGTATTTCCTTGCAAAGGTTATGTGGTAGATGGAACTTCTGTTAAGGGTCTGATGTTGTACTAAAGGCAAATGGAACAATTTCTGAGGTAATGTATAAAACGTTTTCAAATGTTGTGTGATTTTTTTATTTTTTTTTTTGTTGGGGTTGAGTTCATGTTGTATATAAGGCAATATGTATATTTTTTTCTGTGTTGTATACAAGGCAATAGCTTTATGTTGTGGTATTTTTTCAGAGGGTTTAGATATAACCAGGTATGTAGTTATTACTGAATATGTAGTGGAAGTCACCAATGGAATGCAAATTTTCGGTCCAGTGAGTAGTTTATATTTCACACACAGTGTAGACTGAGTGTTACGATTTATTTAGAATACCTCTTTTGAAATGGCATATAAAGAGGCTACTATACAAATGAGTTCATCCAGGAAAAGATTAGTATTCTGTCTTTGGCTTTATAAGTGTCTCCATGATCTAGGAAATGAAATTTGATTTCATTTATTTCAACCGCAAACGTTGCCTTGCTATTTGCTGCTTACAGATAAATTACTTATTTTGGCAGTGTGTGTATTTACTGTTTCTATGATTTTAATGATCAACAAGACCACAAAAGTTTATGACAACACCTGGTTTATTAGAAGATCTGCCTAATGCTGTTTTGTTGGTTTTTTTTTCATCCTTATCTGCTATTTTAGACTGAATGTCATGTGTTTACACTTTTAAAATACAATGCAAGAGGGCATGATGGCTGTTCCAGTGGGTATCTTGAAATACAGGCATTGTATCTCTTGAGTTAATCTGATGAGAAATGGATTTTTAACTAAATGAATATTGATATGCTGATTCATATGTTCACATTGGGAACTCTTCCTTCGTTACTGACTTGTGTATAAATTTATCAAGAAGATGTTGTATGGTAGTTGAACTGTTATTTGATGTAGTACATACAGACCTGAAAAGTACAAATATAAGACTGTTAATTATAAAAGTCACATCTTCAAAATTCTTTATTACTACATAAAATAAATTTGTTATACTAAACTATTGTGCTCCTAAACCATCAATGAAAGTACTTACAGGTGTTAATTGAGTTTCCAATTCATTACTGGTTTTAATGCTGGATTAAGTTTTAATGAAATACTTATGCTCTCTTTTAAAAACAAAGGTATTCTAAATACATACTCATTATATGTCCATACACAGACAATCATTCTAGGTGAAGTTAATTTGCTTATTTTCTAGGTTATGAAACTCATCCAGAGCTTTGCTTTGATTCTTAAAGAACTTCATGAATGGAATACAATTATTTTTCTTTAATTGACTTGAATTTAAATTCCCCCTCAGAGTGTTACATCAGTTCATTAGTTATGTGTTTAGCACAATTTTGCTCTTCACTGGTTCAAAATTTATTTCTTTGACATTTCTGAGTTAGTTAACTTTTAATTACAGACAGCATACAAATGGGATAACTGTGGTATCTAATTTTTGCAGTTTAACTAGAGACAAGTAGAAGTGACCAGTTTGGTGATGTGTGTGCATATGAAATGCACTAAATATGGTTTAGATAGAATGTGGAAGAAACTGATATTACTAAGGGTTTAGGCTAATGCGTTGATGTAGCTTTTAATGGCATTTTTTGTCTGCAATTCTGAATAGTGCCTATGAAATTAATGTCTTTGAATACACTATTCAGGATCCTGCTGAAACTCAGTAATTTTTGTGTCTATATAAAGATTTTTTTCCTCTTGACTTTTGGAAGAGAATTAAATTACTGGGCATGAAGTATTCAGTAGTGATAAGACTTAAAATATAATATTGATTGAATACATCTGCTACGTTGGTTTCATAACATAGTATTGGAAAGAGAGGATCCCTAGAAGATATAGCTTCTTGTTCCTGCGGAGATTCAAAATAATGACTTGGGCTCAATTCCAAATTAGAAAGAGGAAAAAATGATTTTAAAGTACTGGTTTTCCAGGTTTTGTACCACTTTTTTTGGTACCATAGGGGATTAAAAAATGTATGAATCACACATTAGAACTGTACTTATGATAACCAGAAAGATAAAGTAGTCTTGTAAAAAGTAGAGAACAATAAATAAAAAAGGTCAGAAATTTTGAGACTTCTTTAATATATTAGATCTTACCATACCACACTTATTTTTAATTATTAAGTTGTACTATGTGTAAGTTGTAGGTCCTTCTTGGTGTAGAATGAGTGCTAACTTAAAAACCTGAGATCAGTTATTTAAAAATCCTACATTATTAACATGCTTTCTTTCTGAGCATACTCATGGAATATCAAATTGCAGTCCTAGAGGTTTTCTGCCATTAATCCTTTTCGTATTTCCCATATTAATATTTTTTTTAAAATGGCCAATTTTTTTAGATCAAAACAGGCTGGAGGCTATGAATTATGGATAGACAAGATAATACTGAATTGTATTCCTTTGCTAAATATAGATTAAAGCCCTTCAGACCAGAAGTCTGATGAACCAGAATTGAAAAACACAATGGCTGATTCAATATATACAGGTCATACAGTAGATGTAACAGCTGTGTAGCTTATGCTTCACTGACCAGCATGTGCAGCTACTCTGAAATAAAAAAGTAAGCTTAGGACTTGACACTTTATTCTTTTTGAATAAAGATCACATTTCTGTTACACTATGTTACAGAAAAAACTACTTAATAAGCTGACTTTGATCAGCACGATGTTAAGCGTCTAACAGATTTGAAGTTCTCACTATATGGACTATCAAAGCTGCATATAATTATCAGACTCATTGAACTGGAGCATTATTTACAGCTATTTTGTGTTTCTTCAGTATTTATCACTGCACTTCTGATGACAGTCATCTGCAGAAATTCCATAGAACCACATATATTCAATGTTAGTGGTATTGATCATTTAAATGTGTAGGTTCTTAATTTCCACATAAAATAGGACTTCACGTGCATTCTGGGCTATTTTATTAGCAGATCCTTTTAACCAGAGCAATGGTTTTCAGTCTCTGTGAACTTTCAGTTTACTTGATTGATTTGCCATCTACATTTTAAGTCATTCTTTTCAGATAGTGCATGTCTGAATTAAGTAAAGTCTGCAGTACGTAAATGTCTAACGGGAGCATATGTCAGAATGTATGTACTGTATTTGAAATAAAATGCATCTTACCCTTAGAGTTTAGATTAATTCTATCAAATAACAAATCAAATGGCAAAATTGAGTTGCAGCAGGAAGTTTTCCTCTGCACCACAATTCCTAGAGTTTCTTTAAGGGAGAAACTTTCAAAGAAGGTCAGAATCACTTAGTACCTTTTACCGCAGTGGATCTCAGTATTTTCTAAGGGGAGGAGGTGATGGGATGGGGAATTTTTCATAAAACTGGAACATCGGTGTAGGCATGGCCGTAACTGGAAACTAGCAAAGACTGTTTGTAGCTGTTTGCATTAAATACTCAGAGGATCTATTGCTGTATTCTACTACTGGAACTGCCACACTGAAGTATGTAGTTAGCTTGTTTAAAGATCTTTGAATTCCTGGAAATACCTCATCCAGTTTGTTTGCATTAAAAACAAACTGATAAGGGCACTATTTTATGACTTCATTTTGAAAACTCTAAAAGGTGATATCTTTTTCTTAGTAATAAAATCAAAAATCCTCTAATTTGTGTCAAACCTAAATCAGCAGCATTTTAAAGTGTACACATGATTCTCAAAAGCATTAAGGCACTGTATGCATAAGCTGGCAATCAGTTCCTTCTGCTAGTTAATCTGGACATCTTTGGTAGATGATACTGGCTTATTTTTTGTTTGCTATGTGGTGGACATAGCTTGGCAGTCCTACTTCTACTCCATTAAGACCATAGAAAGTAGTTAAATGAGAATTTAGTTTGTGTTACATCTTCCATTTTCAAGAACGTGCATGCAGTTGATGTGGGCTGCTACATAATTGCTGGATTTGTTAATATCCCCCAAATTGGTGTAATAGTAAAGTAGGTTCACCTTATACTCTAATCCAAGTAATTTAAAATTTTAAGAATTATTAAGATCTGCAAATAAACTTAATTTGAAATGAATGGGGCCTTCTGCCATTTAACTGTTGACAGAAGAATAAATTAAAAAAAAATAAAAAAGAAATATACCTTCTCTAGGCAAAATGTGCAGATGTGTCATGTAAAGTTGTTATATAACCTGAAGAGTCAGGGAGAAGACATTTATTTAGCTTAGCGAGGAAGGACTGGAGTGAGGTTTGCAACTTTAGGACACTGAATTAAACAACAGCACGAGGAAGGGACAGGCGACAGATTCCACATACAGCTACGATGATATCTGCACAGAACTATGAAAAGAAAGAAGTACAATTAAACATTTCTAGAAATAAGGTGTAATTTTAAGATTTTTTATTTTTATTTTTATTCCCCCCCCCCCCCCCCCCCCCATGCTTGCTGTTTTGTTAGTATTGCTCGTGTGTTCTTTGTGAACCAGACTGATTTGCAAAGAGCTACTACAGTTGAAAGGGCTTGGAGATCACAGGCCTGTCTCCTAACTGAATTTCAGTGTAGGTGAGTGTTTTTGTATATATATGTATATGAATGTTTTCAATGCTTTAAAAATAAGGCAGTTCTTTTTGCTGAATAGATCATCCTAGAAATGAGTTTGCAGTGGCATGTCATTTCTACATTTCCTGTTATACTCAGTTTAAAGGTTTTTTCTATGTGCAGACATTGGGAAAAATTAATTTAAATGAATTTTGAAAGTGTTTAAGTGAAACCCTGTGTAGACGCCCTTATCCACAATCAAAATAGCTTTAATTCAGTTAAGCTTAACTTAATTAATTTGAAAATTAATTCTGTTAAATTGAATTAAGGTCTCTTCAGTTGCAGATGGAAATAACAGAAATGGCTAAGTACAGTTTATTAATTCACTTCAAAATAAGACTTTTAATCAAAAGGTTTCTTGATCATCCCATCCATATGTTCTCAACACATGCAGTCCCTTAAATGAAAGTAAATTATATATATATATATATATATATATATATATAGGATAATGATTAAGGTATTTTTATTAGTCTGTAGGCAGTAATGAAATGAAAAAATCACAAGTCTAACTTTGCTGGTGTTACATCACATAAAAGGGTCATGCAGGCAGAGCACATAATGTACATTTTAATAAAAAAAGATATTAGTTCCTCAAATGTTATCTGTGTAAAAGAGCAGCTACGTACACAGAGCTGAATGAAGGAAAATATATCTGGGAATAGTGTCATGTACATCCAGTTTTCATAAAGCTGCTGACAGTGCATGTCAAGATACTCAACTACTTTTCTCATCTTATCTGATTATATTTTCTTACAGTATTGGCTCCTAAAACTTCTTTTGTAGAAAATATACCTTACGA
This sequence comes from Excalfactoria chinensis, assembly GCF_039878825.1. NCBI lineage: Eukaryota > Metazoa > Chordata > Aves > Galliformes > Phasianidae > Excalfactoria > Excalfactoria chinensis. Next base: position 24,776,865 of record NC_092830.1, on the reverse strand, counting down.
TGACTTTACTAGAAAATAATCATAAACACCAACCAGACTTGCTAAAACAAAAAAACAAAAAACTGCCCAGCAGAGTAAAAAGATTTACAATATCTGTTGATCACTCTGAAAGTAATGCCTTATGTTAATTTCCATTTCCAACAAAATAGCACTGTTTGATAGAGCAAATTTTCAGTTACAAAAAAATCTATTTTTCAACAGTCACCATCATTAGCTATACAGTTTTACCAGTGATGAACAAGAGCCTGCATGCCATGCTTGTAAACATCTGCACCAGCAGATATGTCCCAATGTTGTTGTCATTACTGAAATGCCTTCCACTGTCTCACTGTGCTCACATCTGCTGTTTGGTCTCCATAAATGTTCAGTGAGCATTGATGAATGTCAGTGGGTGCCATTTTTTCTTCATGGAGGAATTCAATGACATAATTTTACTTCATACACTCTTCCATGTCTGGTGCCATTTAAACTGCTTCTCTACTGCCATCTGTCACATGGCAACAAAAAGTAATAGATTATTTGTAGGAAAATTCAACCTGTATTGCTGAGAGACGTAAGCATAAAATAGGAAGCATTACTTTCGGAGCTGCCCTCATAGTTCTGGTAAATGGTAATGATTAGCATCTGCATTTCTTTCTGCATATCTTTCAGCACTTTTTTGGCAAAGGTTATTTCATATCAGACTAATAATTTTCAATTGCCAAATGTTCATATGAGTCAGCCAAAGAGAAATATTAAACCTTTTATTTTCTTGATTAGTGGTAATGTGTGTGGGAAAATGACTCATATTACCAACACTGTAAACTGCAAATCCTTTTCTTGGAAGCACTGAGGCTAAGGAAGGTGTACCAATTGTTGCCTGCACTTGGTTTGTTTGCATTGTTGACATTAGCATAAAAAGCAAGCAATAACCCTGTTATGGTGCTCTCTGCTTCACTTAATCAGTGCAGGACATAGAAAATAGAGCTCTGTTGTATCATTAATCATGTTAGAAGTGCTTGTTTGACTTTTTCTTCTGTTTCTGAAATGCTCAGTAGATCAAATTTAGGTGAATGGGCTGAATCAAAGAATTACTTGGTGTGTTGATGCGTTTGTGCTGACCTTATCAGAATTGAAGAGATTTAGTATCTGTAAGGCCAAGTGATGGACAAAATCGTGTAACACAGTATAATATAACCTTTCTTAAAGTCTCAGTGTTACTGTACTCAGAAGAATGAATTTAAGTCCAGTCTTATAGATGTGAGGTACTTTTTACTGCCTTCTGTCTCTAAAAATATTAACCTTTCTTTCTGAATTAAAAACCTATGGACTCAAGTGTGAGCTGGAATTACTGTGAAATCATGTACATCTAAGATGGCTTTGTTCTGACTGATTCCAGATAGCTGTTTTCAAGACTTAAAAGAAAATTACTCTGTATTAATTGAAAATAGGAGCTGAAAGTATTAAAATATGCTTTTATAGTAGTTAGCCTACAAATGTTATTTTGAAAAAGGTGAATAACTGATATGCGAGTGAAATTGAAATCTGTTCACAGGGAAAAAAAGCATTAAAACTTATCTTGACCTTGATGTAAATCTTTTCCTTACTGTTGCAGTTGGTGAAGTTCTGATGAGAAATATTTTCGCAATACTGATGATAGTAAGCCCTACCTACTTTCACTGGGTGAGCAGCTGGGACTCTAGCCATTGATTTCAGCCTATTCTCCCACTTGCAAATTCAAATTTCAGTATTATCTATCCTGCTTAGTAACTGGTCAAATTTTTTACCAGTTTTGAAAAATTAGGTACTTTGATTTCAATGTTTAATGTCTTCCAGAACAGTGTAGGTAATTTGGGAAGCATTTTGGAGAGGGAAAAGAGAATGAAGAGAAAGAATCCAATCAATACGATCATGTATATAACAGAATTTGTTATCCTAATATCTTCTTGGTGAATCTGAATGACAAATAAAAATACTAACGTTAATAGCTAACTTCCTCTGTTTTATGCCACACAACACAATGCGAATGTTAATATGTAAGTCGCTTTTTTCTCAGCAGAAACAGAGTATCTCAAATTGAATTGGTTTCAATCTCTATCACTTAGAGGCAAAACTAGGTGAATATCATTATTGACTTATTTCTGAAAATGATGTCATCAGAGTGATGAGACTACATTTGTGATAAGTGGCTGATTTTTCTGATGAGTCACTGATGCAGTATCTACCATTAGTGGACTGTCAGAAACATCTGAACTAAATTGCTCTCCTTTTCTTGATCAGGAAACTGTAGCTGAATTTTTCCAGTCTCCTATAATTGACATGGTTGTCGCTCGTGACAACAACATAACCACTAAGAAATCGTACAGGCTCAATGATTGTTTTCTGCTGTTTTTGCTTGTTTTTATTTTATTATTATTATTATTATTTTTAAGAAAGAAACTAAATCCAACTGGCAAGTAGTAGGAGAGGGGTAGTAATATGCAAATTCTTCTTATAAGGTCAAAGATTTTAAGATAATGAAAGCTAGTAATCCTGTACTTGTTCTCCATTGTAGCTACTGAACTTAATGAAATAGTAAATTGCAATTAATTTATGCCTTCAATGTTTTAGTGTTCTCACATGACATCCTGGTCATTAATCACTTTGAATTATTAATCAAACAAATCTGACCAAAGAAGGAGAATAGTTTGTTCTTTCTTGGACAAATGCAAGTCTTGATGCCTGCTCTAATGAAAATAACTTGCTGCAGAGGTCTAAACACATTTTAAAGATTGCATGTGTGCTATATATATGTGATTAAAAAAACAAACAAACAAAAAACTCTGAATAAAAACAGCATTCAGAAATGCTGTTTATTTTTCTTTTTTCTTTTTTCTTTTTTTTTCTCTCTAGAAAATTGTATTCTCAAGGCTTTAATCAGAAACTAGACTTTTCAAAACACTTAATTTCTGACTGTTGACTCCTGTTTACTAATTTATCTGTCTGTAGTGAATTCCCTAAAGGTTGAGACCATCTGGTCCTTCAGTTTATTTAACTGTTTCTCAGTTTTTGTGAGCCTTGAGTTAAAGCTGTCAGGATCAAACTTTATAACTGTAATGACTTCTTAGACATCATTAATTTTAATGTTTCAAGCATCTTTCCCCTTCTTCGTTTACTCTTATCTCCCACAAGAGTAAGAGCTTCCTTTCCTGTAGAATGTGCTTCAAAAGTGAATTAAAATGAAATCAGATAATTGTGGGAAAAGTCACTGAGTTGCAATCTAAATCTTTATTAGTTGTTTTAAATTCTCATTTATCAAATACCTGTTCATGCATTTTCTTGCTTTTATTTAACCTTCCATTAAACATAGAAATCATTGGATTTTGTCAATGGGCAAAATTCTTGTAATCTAGATGGTGATTATACACTGTAAGTGAACATACAACAGTGCATCTGTTATTAAAACATTATGGTAGGGCTAATCAGATTGTCTTTAAATATATTGGAGGGGCTAATAAATGTTATTCACATACACACACCCTTTTTTATACCTTTCTCAGGGTACAGACATTAACTTGTGAACACTGATGTTATCTCTGTATTGCTGGAATATTCAGTGTAAATTCAATCAAACTTGCACAACCTTTGCTCTGCTGGCAGAACTAGTAGCCATTTAAAAACAGGTTCATTATTACAAGTAGAATTCAGTTTTTATTATAAATATGCAGTTTTATTTTCAGATTCAGTGCTTACATACCAACATACAGACTGGTTTTGTGACTTTACACCACCAGATAATCATTAGCTCTGTAATGGGATTTAAATTAGAAGTTGTCTCTTGGTTTTACATCAGTTTGGCTGTTCTTCTGTCCGTAAAATAACAACAAAGGAAGCTTTAAAAGTCAGTCTGTTATTTCATCTACGGTTTGTCACAGTCCTAGAGGAAGAATTGGCTAGAGTGTGAATTCAAGGGTAAGAAGAAGCCTGTCTTTAAACTGTATTTGTATGATAGGCAGATAGTTACTACATTTCCATTGCTCCATCTAGAAGATTCTTCTGTTCTGTAGACTCCTCACTTTCTTTACTTTTATGTCCAATACATTCAATTTCTGTTACTACAGATGGACTGGAAAAATAAAGCCTTGAGTCATCTAACATCCACTACCCAATCTTTTGGAAATGAAAATGAGATAAGTCTCTGCAATGGCACTGACACTGTTAGAGCAGGAGCAATGTCTTACCATAATGTGAAGCAGATGATAAAGAATAGGATTGTCAAGTTCTTCCAGATCCAGTTGTAGACATATTAACATCTCTGGTGCTTCCATAGTCTACGGCTTTCTTCTGTGCATAAAATAAAATTATAGTTAAAACCAACTGAAGGCAAAGTTGCAATGTCTTTGACGAAATATTTTATTTCTTCTAGCTGGATCAATTTGGTGGATCTGTGCTTATATTTTTATTTTAATTACTTTATTTCATCTAAAATCCTGAGATACTCTTGGAGCTACTGGCTGTTTTCCTTGTTTAGAAACATTAACAATCTTCAAGAAATCTATTCTTCTGACTGTATATTGCTTTGCACTGTCATGTCACTTAGTTCCATATAAAGACCTCTGTATGACCTTTCTACAAGCACCTGCTGACTTTGTTGTGCTGTCTAAGCATAATTAATGACACTCTGCTAGTGGCAAGGACTGGATGTTAATTTATCATAGAAAGCTTGATAGGAGGGTTCTGCAATTCTTGTACTTTGAGTGCTACTGTAGTAGTACATTTATGTTTAAAAGATATAATTACTATTTCATGTTAAGCATCATCTAAATAACATCCCATTTGAATAAGACAACATAGAGTCCTGCCTTGTCAATTAGAAATTACTGAAATAATATTTAACATTAATACTGTTGCACAGACCTAATAAAAATATATGAAAAGTAAGGTCACTTGCACTAGTGATTTTAAATTAAAACCTTTTCTTTAAACAGATCAGTATGGCATGTAGAATTTCCTGTTTAAGATCTTATCTCAATGTAGATTTATAGAATCTTTGGATTTACTTTTGTTTAACTCACATATATTTTCAGTGATTCTTCTCTGTTTATAAGTTTCATTTGTAAATATTAAAACTGAAGTTGCTGCATTTGCACAGTATATTAAACTGGGGGCAATTTGAGTCCTAATTAAAAGTGTTCCCAATTCAATTCTGAAAAATTCTAGCCATAACTGAAAACATGGTCTAGTCCAGCTTTGAAATTTGTGCAGTCATGTCAGCAATTAGCATTGTCATCCAGTTTAGCTCTAGCATGTATCTGAAGCAGACTCAAGTCTGTATCTAGCAACCTGTTAGTTGGCTCAGCTGATTCTGAGCTTTAGGATGGAAAAAAGTGAGGGCGTTTTCTCAGCCATTCCTAGAATTGAAGAAAAGAGGTTCTTTATGATTCCAAGTTCCAGCCTGTATGCTTCCACTAGATGTTATAACTGGGATTAAGCAAGAGGACTGTATAACCACGTGCATGGGCAGCTTTATGACCAGCCACCCTCAAACAGGATTATTGTTGTGATATCCTTTTAGTTTAGAATTTTCCTTGCTCTTCTACCATTTTTTACCCTTGAATAAAACCCGTGTCTCAGATTTGCTAGTGATTCTCTGTCACTTTGCACGTTGTCAAATGATTGTACAGGTGTTAAAATCACAGAGTTTTAAATTAAGAATTAGAGCATAGCTGTAAATTAACAGGAATGTGACTATCTACAGCTATACAAAGACAGAGAAAATTAACACTGTTGATTGCTAGGAATGACCGAATGGATAGTTCTCTGTTTACTTACTGTTATTAACTAGATGTTGCCTAGAGGGTATTTCTTTGGCTTTCTCTTTTACAGATGATAAATTATTTGTAATGTGTCAAATAGGTGCTAGCTTTTTCAATATTAAAATATACTTTCTGCAATGCCATTGAATACCACCAAAGGAAATTTTACCACAAGAAAAATGTATCTGCTGCTCTCAGGAGTTGGTCTTGTTATGATTAGAAAAAGGCACCTGAATGTGCATCTACAAATCTTAGGCTGTTTGACTGCTTAGATGACAAAATTCATTATTATAAAGAAGATTGACAAAGTTAACTTGATTCTCCCATGCTGCACCTTATTAAGCACTCTATCTCAAAATTACAGCATTAATTAGCTGGAATCATAGTTACATCACCTTCAATGGTAGGGATAATTGATATGAGCTGAAGCGAGTCTAATAGGCTTGACCTTCAGTCTGTTACGTGAATGGTTTAAAACTTAAACGTGTACTATATTTACCATCTTACTGAAGGTAAAACTGTTCAAAGTCTTGAAAGAGCTGCAGAAGTGCTGAGGAAGTCAAGTACAGTCATATACCAGCTTGAGAGGTGGCTGCCAGCTGAACTTTCTCCTGGACTTTAAACACCAATGTCAATTATTATTGACTGAGGCATTGTTCCTACCCCTATAGAAGGGAAAAGCAGTAACACATGGTCAGTAAAAAGCTGAGTAAAAAACATTTGTCTTTTTACTGTAATATTCTGAATATACCAACATTAACCAACATTAATTATCATCACAGAATTAAATTTACCTGATAGTTCCTTTATAGATTCTGCACATAGCTTCCATATCTGCATTTCCTTCAGAAATGACTTACTGGATATAGTATTTATATCTATGTTCTTCCTTGCATACAGTCCACAGCACTGTAATGATGCATGTTAACTACTGACATGCCTGAGTATACTAAGTATGGCCTAGGTATATTTTTCTGCAAAAAACTCTGAAGTGAAGCAACCTTTTCTCTTTCATAATGGAATATCCTCCTCCTTTTCACCTGCATGTCTTGGGAAATCATGAGCTATGCTTTTACTATGGGAGGAGGCAGGTCTTCCAAGCTGCCTGTGCTCGTTTCTTCATACAGGACACAGGCCCTGAATTTCAGAGACTGCTCTGTAAGACTTAATGCTTGGGCTGTATAAATATCAGTTCTGAACACAGGATACTAAAGGAAAGAAGTAAGAACATACAAATGGACCAGACTGGAGATCAACCTATTCTTTTTTTCAGTCACTGGCAGTGGCTAATGGAAGGTGCTTAGGGTTTTCTTCTTGGAGCCTGAGACAGAATTGTGACTTAGGATAAACTCAATTTTAAATCTCAGATGAACAGTGGATTAGGTGTTCAGTTGTCAGGAATTTTTTGTTTTTGTTTTTTTACTTTTTTATACTGATAATAGCTGAACTAGAAAAAACTGCAGAGCACTTAACTTAAAGGGAATCTGTCTTAATATTTGTGTTTTGGTAAACTACTGCTGAAAAGCTTTTTCATAGAGGAGAGATTTCTGAAAGACTTATTGCTACCGTTGAAAATTGCACTTTCAGTATTGCATAGTGTATATGGTGTACTTAAGATTCCAGCAGGTACTCAGCATCTTGGGTGATGTGGTACACTTTGCTGAAAGACCTGATGTACACTGACCTGCCCACAATGTTCATGAGAGGTCAGTATCAAAGAAGCTGCCTCTTGCGTACTTTTTCTTATTTTAGTACCCAAAGAAAGCTTTTAATGTTGCTGTGCTGAGAAATTAATTTCATAATTAATAATATCACAAAAATATTAATTGGAAATAATTGTGCAATTCTAATGGGGTCCTAGAAATGATGACTTAGTAACAGTAGCTAAAAATAGTCTCTCAAATACTGCAAAATAACTGCAGTGGCTTTGAAGTTGATTACCATGCACTATATTATAAAGGCTGATAAAGACTCACTGAATACACTGTTACATGATTCCTGCAAAAATGATCTTTTCTTTAACTCATAATTTTAACTTAGGGCTTCAGTAGGTATATTTTTTTGGAAGTATGTTAATAGTGAATGTACTTATACCTAAACTTAACTATTCATAAGCATGTCCTTTAAGAGCATTACAGCTTAAGAAATACTGCTGTCATGATCTATCATAGGTGAAAATTATTTACTTCATTGATATTTCATTGTGATTTGTTGACAGCTATGAGCTTTTACTTGTTCTGATGACCTGACTGCTTTTATTTGGATAGTGTTTCAGAGAAACTTTAAGATCGTTCGTTCACTCTCGGTAGAACAGGAAATGGAAAATGTAGACTAACATATTGACTTTACAGAATCACAGGGGTTGTAAGGGACCTCTGGGGATCATCTAGTCCTACCCAATTGCTAAAGCAGGTTCCCTAGAGTAGTTTATGTGGGAAAGTGTCCAGGCAAGTTTTGAATGTCTCCAGAGAAGGAGACTCTACAACTTCTCTGGGTAGCCTGTTCCAGTACTCTGTCACCCTCAAAGTAAAAATTTTCCTCATGTTCTTATGGAACTTCCTGTATTCCAGGAAAATTCCTGTTGCTCCGCTGCTCTAGGCAGCACTGAAAAGAGCCCGGCCTCAACTTCCACCCATCAGATGTTTGTAAGCATTGATAAGATCTCCTTTCAGCCTTCTCCAGGCTCAATAACCCTCTCTCTCTCAACCTTTCCTTATAAGGAAGATGCTCCAGGACCCTTATCCCCTTTGCAGCCCTCCACAGCGCTCACTCTAAAATTATTTCTTGAATTGAGGAATCCAGAAGTGGACACAGTACTCCAAATATGTCCTCACCAGAACAGAGTAGAGAATGAGGATACCCTCCTTTGAATTGTTAACCTCAGGATCCTATTGACCTTCTTAACCACAAGGGCACACTGCTGCCTCATGGCCAACCTGCTGTCTGTCAGGACACTGCAGTCCTTCAGAGCTCCTCTCCAGGGGGTCAGCTCTTAACCTGCATCAATGCATCTGATTATTTCTATCCAGATATGCAGGTACTCATAAGACTCCTTTCTGCCCAACTCTCCAGTCTGTCCAAGTCTTCAGGTTCGTGTACTTTACCTGTTTTCAGTCCTTCTCACTGGTGACTAGTGTACTGTACCAATCTATTTGTCTTAGTACTTTTCTTTATGGACTTCTTAGACTTATTCCACAGATTATCAGTTTTCCATGGTCCAAGTGTTGAAATCTTTTGACATAATTAATCAGCTAGCCATATAATGGGACTTTATTTTATTACATTCGGAATAACAGGTCCAATATTTTTTAGATGGAGTGCTTTTATCTCTCCAGCTTGCTTTTTATAAAAGTGAAATATTTTGTATCAAATAGATGGTTTCTTCAACATATTGTAAAACACAATTGCTTTTCTATAAAAACAGACTAAACTCTTCTTTATAACGTTTGACAAATTTATTTTATAAGAAACTAGAAAATACTGCATTTCACTCTGTTAAGCTATAAGTTGTATGTATTGAATTACAGTACTGTGACAGTGGTCTTTCATATCTAGAAAGTGAAAATGTTTCAGTAACCAATATGTAAAACTCAGAGATTTTTACTAGAGATTGTGCTTCTTGTAGCATTAGAGCCTCAGTCTTCTGAGTCTTCTACAGGGTATATAGAAGGAAAAAAAATAAAAAAATCCACAACTGTTCAGATCTGCTATTCTTCCACAGCACTGATGTTTCTATATCTTTGTTCCATTCAGTCTTTCCCACAGAATGAAATGCTGTTTTTGGCCCCAGCGAAGTTATGCCTCTACTGTTGTGTCACAACTTTTTTCTGTATCGCTAAATCTATTTTTTTTTTCTATTTTAAGAACTCTTTTTGAGAGAGAATTCATTTTAGGTCCTATGTATCTTCCATGCTTTATGCAATGGAAGATACCAAGACTTCAATCTTCCTGTGTGACTCGGAATATTCTATACAGTCTTTAGGGCAAGGACAGGGAAGAGAGAAGGTTGATGAGCTCTGAGAAATTTTGGCATGTTTATAAATTGATTTAAGTTAATATGTATAATCTTTTCTAAGGGTGTTGCTTTGAAAGCGTTTTGACATCTGTTTGCACTGTTGATTAAATTCCAGCTATAAGATAGATCCATATGGTATGATGAGAACATCATTTGAGTGGAAGGTTTATTAAAATGTACTGTAACTACTAAATCCTGTTGATGTTGAAGTATTTTTTTAAATTATTATTTACTTGTGCGTTATCTGAAGTAACTTAGTTCTGCATCCCATTGCCTTTTTGGGTAATTTGTTAATTGCCATCTGTCCAGTGGAACTCTTTTTAATTAACAAACACGTCTGTGATTAACCCAGAGAGGCAATGTGTTAAAAATACTTGATATTCTATTCCATTGTTTGCAGGTACCTACACCTTCAGAAGAATTTTGTGCTTCTTGGCACAACTTATCACTTATTTATTTTAAATATATTGTGTGAGCATTGCATGGAATTTATGCATCATGTCAGGGATATGTTTTGTTTTATTTTCAGCTGAACTCAATTGTTTTTACTAACTAGGGATTACACAGTTAAAAGAAAGCGTGGAACTTTCGTTAGTGCACAGCTAACTATGCCAAGATATTTCCAGGAATAAACAGGCATGATCTCAGAGTATAGAACATTTCAGTTCTATACTAGCTGCTTATGTGAATAATAAATTAATAGAATCAATAGCTATCCTGTCAGAAGGTAGTAGTTTTTCTTTTAATAACTACATGCTTTGCAATGAAGGAATTGTAAAGTATCTCACGATCTCACGTGAAACTTGTTTACCTGCTTTGAAGAAGTGGCTGATTAGAGTATTATTACTTGTAGGAATTATATGGTTTCACTCCTGATTTTTTTTTTTTTTTTTCCTTGAGTAATATGAGGAAGAGAGGCCTCAACTAATTTAAGTAACCATTTATGAGGTGGAACTGCAAGACTGTGAAATGTAACCAGTGAATATAACACAATATTAGTAAAAGTTGTCTTCTTTAGAACTGTCTCTATTGGAAGATCTATCAAAAAATCCTGTTTTTGCAGAGTAGCTAAATAGGATACATCATTTTTCTATGTGCAGCCAATAGAACATGATATGGAGCACATATGTCTTAAACATTAGGATGCTCTTTGCTTCTGATAATTTTTCTGACCTACTTTGTGGGCATACAAACAGGGCTGCACAAATTCACAAGTGCTCTCATTGCTGCTGAGAAAGAGTAAGAAATCAGCAGGTGGCCTCCAAGCAATAACCTGTACATAATTCTTTTTTCAGACAAGTTCAATTGTATGTAGACAATGCTGGCAGAATTACCTGACCTCTTCATAAAATCCATTGATGATCATAGCCACTTTATGCAGCCAGTACTGGAACTTATTTTTTTTCTAGTAATTAAATAAAATAAAATTTAAATCCTCATATCAAAAGTGAATATTCTTTGTTACAAATAAGCCAATTTACTCTTTATATTGTGAAAATGATTTATCGTGTAGTAAAAACACTTTTACAGTTTACTATCCTGTTCCTCTTCAGACTTCTCTTTTTTCAAACTTAAAAAAACAAATCACATCAAGAGTCATTGCAGCCAATGGTTTGTGTTGTCAAAGGGGAATGTTTCACAATGGATTCCGAGTCCTCAAAAGCTTCAAATGAAATGAAATAACATGTTCATCTTCTCTATGGCAATACAGTCATCTATTTTAGAATGGTATATCCATTTTTTCTGTCATAAATTGACTGTTTTATGTTCCTGATGAATGAATCAGTTTTATCATCTCTGCACTTCGCAGTGTTTTCTTTTTTTTAAAAAAAGCTTTCACTTGCTTTCATAAAATTTTGTGTTTGTTGATTCAATATTTATCAAGATAATATTCAGATTAATTCTTAAATGATAAAGTCAGTGCCTTCTGTGTAATAATTAATGATAATATTGAGGAGTGAATCAAGCAAATATGTTCTTTGGTGCAGGTTGAAATGTTTTCTTTTGAAATGTTATGCTGAAAACTACTTGTCTTAATTTTCAGACTGTTGTGCTTATCTTTCAGCACTGTCAGCTGGACTATATTTCCCTTTTTTGCAAAGTTATAGTGCAAATATTTATTCTTTCTTATCCACTAGATTAATTATTCTGAACAACAACTACAAAAAAAATTAAATTAGGTTGGCTTAATATGATTTGTTCCAGACAAATATGTGTTGGCTGTTTATTATCTTATTATTCCCAGGTGCTTAGAAATTGATTTTTGAATAATTTGTTCTAGTAAATTTTCTAATATCCAAAATTTAATCTGTTTGTCTGTGAGTCCCCAGATACACTTTTCTCCTTCCTTTTTCAATGTAAGTATTGGTTTTGCTACCTCAGTTTTGAGACCTCTCCCTCAACCATATGTTGTCAGTTCTAACAGCTGAAGGTTTTTTTTCAGTTGGTAATTTAAGAGAAGCTTCATCAGCTCCTCCCAAATTAGAAAGCAACATATTTTACTCTTTTCTTTCTTCTTTTTCTCATCTTCTGTGCTATCCTCTTTAATAAAATTGTCATCTGCATGGTCACAATTAATAGCTTGTTCAAGACAAAATTAATTGCACAAACCACTTCAGCTTTCCCTGTTATCAGTGTTTTTAATCTCCTTTTTATTAATAAATGGCTCATTCAGGACCATTTACTTACAATTTTAATGTTGGTTTATTGGATTTTTGTGTTTTGTTTTCTTTTTAATGCACACTAATGGTAATTAACAACTTAATCTGCCACCACACCACCACGATGAATTTGCTGTTCCTTTGTATAGGGAATTGTTTACACTCTTTATACTATTCTTTTTTCAAATGCCAGTCATTCAATAAATCGTGATTTAGACTCCTGTGTCTGTTTTTGTACCTCCTTTTCATCTTCCCATTTGGGATAAGTTGTTTGTCTGCTTCTGGAACTAGTTCTATTTATAACTTCCTGTTCTCCTGAATGTTTCCTTACTTTGTTAAAGTCTAGCTTTGGAATGCCATTGTTCTTACTTTACTGTGGCAATTCCTTCCTTTCCTACTATTTGAGAACTCATTTTTTTATGACAACTTTCACTTGAACTATTTCCTTATACTTTTTGCCAGCTTCTCTGTATCAATAGCAATTGAAGTAGTTCCTATTGTTAGTTGCTTACTTGATCAGTTCTCTGAAACTTTCTCTATAAAATTCCAAGAACTTTTTAGATTGTGTGGAGATGTGGTAACAGTGCAGTGCTGTTAGAATATTATTAAATTGTATTTAAAAGAAAGAAGATCTGAGTTCATCCACTGAAGTCTTGGGGACGTTAGTGAACTGTGCTAAGTGATTTGGAAGTATGTCTTGATCGATGAGTACAGCATTTGTGACAGAAAGTATTTAGGAGAGAATAAGTCTGAATGAGAAAAGAGAACACCTTGTAGTTTTCTAACAGGCATGTACACTGAGGTAAAGGTGGAAACTGAAAATGTACCATGATATTGCCTGGACATTGTAAGATTAGCTTGAAAGATTTTAACAAGTCTGAACGCGAGGCATTAAATTACTGGCAACTATTATAATGAATAATTTAAAAAATAGAATCAAAATCTGAAAGAGAATTTCTTTGTTGACAAAAATTTTAAATATAATTGGTTATGAAATGCACGTGCCGATTAGCAATAAGGATTGGCTAATTATTCAATTTATTGAGCAGATTAGAGGGCACATTTCCAATAACGTCCAGAATATAGTCAAAAACGCATGGGCACTTCAAAACCCAATTATGCAGAGAAAAATAAAGGGAAAATGAAGATGATGTAGAAGAAAGATACTGGTTAGAAAGCAAATTTCCATAGTTCTGTGCAATGTGCATGGCAGTAGTTACAGAATGTTGTGATAAGGGGAAGCCATTGAAAGCATAACGGGAGTTCTGCATTATATGTTTGTTTTGGGAAAATCTGTTTTTACCCCCCTGTAAAAGTGAGGAGGAGTTAGTTGTGGGGGGAGGGAAGGTGACCATAAAGCCTATGAATACGTGAATTGATTGCCCAAAATGCTTGTTTACAGTAATGTATAGCAGCTGTGGCTGCTACTGCCTGTAGACTGCAGTAATGACTACAGAACAGCTGTTTTAGTGCTCTTTACCCTATGGGAAGAATTTGTTCTGTTTTATTCTGTAGTATGTAGAGCTAATTTACTTGGTTTGCAAGGCTATCTAGTTTACTTCTAAATACTTGCTTAAAAATAATTTTTTTCTTATAGGTGGAAAATTGTGTAGGTTGATGAACATATCATGTACATTAATATTAGCAATCTGAAATTACTTATTTGGTTATATCAGTGTTTTTTCCCCGCACAAACGTTCTTTGAAATATAAACATCTATTTTATAAGGTCATAAGGTGGCTATCTTATAATTTATATGTGGTTTTATTTAATCCCTCGGAAACTCATATGTATGTTAATAATATGATAAGATTGACTTTTTTTTTGCCTTCATTACCTTTTTCTGAAGTCCTTCCTAAGAATTACAGATCCAACAATAAGAGTTCAAGGGCTTGTTATGTGATAATGTGAATACTAGTTCCTACTGCTACTTAATCCATGAAGATCTCACTGCAGAACATGTACAATACGAGAATAATAGCAAACATGTTGCATCATGTAATATATAGGTAGTGTACCTTATCAAATGAACAGCTGTGTTGCTGTTCCTTTTCAAACAGTGGATATAAAGAACACAGTGGATAAAAAGCACACAGTTCTTTTTATTATTTTTATTATTATTTTATTTTCAGAGACTTTAAGAATTCTCACTGCTTCCATACTGTGCTTCCCTACTGTTTTGTTTTGTTGTTGTTTTTTTTTTTTACAGTTTATTAATTATATTTTTCAATTCGGGAGAATTCTATGTTGTATCCTTTGCAGAAGAGGCCATCTGGATTCTCTTTGCAAATCCATAAATCCATAACACTCAGTGAATTCAGTTGGACTTTTCCTACTAGTTAATTCTATGTCAGAACATAGACCTCAAGATTAGAATCTCAACTATAGTGCTATAGTGGGGGAAGCACTGGGGAGAGGGAAATGAAGTAATTACAGAGTGTGTCAGAGTCTGCAGCATTCATCAAATATTTGTATGTCTTAAATAGCTTTTTTAAAAAAAGTTCAACTTCACTTATTATGCTTTTTAAAACTGTACAGCTGATTCATTTCATAACATTTTTAACATCCTGTTTAACAGTGCATTCAATTAATAAATAGCATTGAACAGTGGGTAGGCACTGATAAACAGCAAAGGGATGTAAGAGACTGTTCTCAGACTTACGAACTGAGTAAAAACCAATATGCAGTATATTAATAATCATTCTTTTCTTTCCAAATACAAGTATATATTTGGTAGTCATCCCTTATTCATCCCATGCTGCTTTCAGAATGTTAAAGTTGAAGATGGTACTCGAGCTGTCTTCATCATTTAAAAGAAAAATGGCATATTTATCACTAAATTCTATGATTTTAGTATGTGAAACAAAGAAGTTTGCTGTTTTTTCTACAAAAGCAGCTCTTAGGCCCATTCTAGTGCATTTCTGTGACAGCAGTATAATGCTTAGCCTCTTCAAATAATCTGCTCTCTAGTTATCCATCTCCTCAATGAGGCTTGTAGAACTATCTTTAGTGTGCTCAAAACTCCCTCGGGACTAAAATATTCTGGAGTATGTTAGAGGCAGTGAAAGTCACCATCCAGACCATGTACAGGTCCTGGGTCTTTAATACGAGGACATGGGCATACTGGGTTCAGACAGGGTTGTAAAGCTGAAGGGACTGGACAAGGAAAAGATAGGAAGCAATAGTAAAATAGTGCTAAAGATACCTATAAAAAGCTCCCTGACTAGACAGGTTTTACTATCTCAACTATTCATTTTAATGCAAGGCCCAAGATAAATAAAAACGTGGTCCTTCAGATTAAGCTCAGGCTTTTGGATTAATGCTGGAGTTTTTTGGTTATGTTTTTGTCTGCATTCCATTTTCTCTATCATGATGCTTATATCACCTGAATTCTTGGAGTCTCCATTCTAAAATCTGAGTAAGGGATAATTACTACCTTGCAGAATTATGTAAAATGTTAATGAATCACTTTCAAAGGTTTAAAGAGAATATGCTTAAGGGATGGAAAATGTTGCTTTTATTTTTATTAACCAAATATTTTTGTTTTGAGAAAGGTTACTACAATGTCCAGCTCCCACTGCATTTGATTCTAAATTAAGCTAGAAATTAGACAAATCAGTGAGTTCATGGTAGTTAGGTTTTTAAGTAAAACAATAGATGAGGTCAGGTTTGCTAATTTTGCAACAATTTGTAATGCTATGTAAATTATTTTACTTCAGAATTTACAGTGTAATTTTTCTTATGTTTACTGTAAAAAACATCTAATGTAATCCAAATAGTGAAATACACCTGGCAGAGAAAATATATTTGTTTTCAAGGAGAATTATGAGACATGTAAAAGTTCTTGATACTGGAAGTTTTTCCTTTCAGCTGAGGAAAGATTTTTCCATCTGTATTTGAGATGTGCTTGTTCCTAGAGTATGTGTAATGCATGAAGTTAGTCCTGGGCTAAATTTGTTTTTTTTGTTTTGTTTTGTTTTTCATAAATACTCGTACAATAGTGATTGTTATCTTTAGATAACAAGATGCAGAGGTGTGAATTACTTTGCATAACTATATCTAAATATGAGACTGCAATTTGCCGATTCTCTCCAGTACAAAGTGTGAGTTGAAAGAGTGGATGTTTCACACAGAATGCTATTATGAGAGTTTTATCTTTATTCAAGAGTTTTCTCTGAATATTTGTACTTTAAAGTGTATACATCCTGTCCACTCTGAATCCTCTGCAGAACCTATTGTCTTATTTGGGATTTTCTTCTTTTTCTAAGCCTTTGGGGTTTTGTGTTTTGAATACCAAAGTAACATACTTGATGTATTAGTTCTACTTGATCTGTCAACATATGGTTAGTGTTCTGTGAATATTTCTGTTTACTGTGTTTCAAAGAGGAAAAAAAGAAAAAGCTACATTTATTGTGACTTCAGGTTGCCAAAAATTTTCCTGTGACATCAGTCTCATGATGTCAGCAAAAAGGGAGATGAAATTTATGTTGAGACAGGTAGGCCAGGCATATGTTGCTGCTTATTGTGGCTACAAACTTGCGTTCTCAAACCTAGCTTCTGTAGAACTTAAGCAGATTTAGGTTACCTCTGCTCACATACTTTGTCTGAAACTGCATTAAAGTGTCCTAGAAAACAAAAGAATAATTTCATTCTCATATCAAGATATATGTACTAATATGTATGCCACTAGTTGCCATCAAAAATCTGTGTCATCTTTGGAACCAACTGTGGTGTGTTCTTTATGAAAAGAAGCTTATTTTTTTCTTATTCAGTATGTTTTATCACTATTCTAATTTTGTGCTAGCTAGTTCTACTTTGGAAAAATAAAAGTGAGATTTTGTTTTGCATTGTAATTGTTACAAGTGGATGATTTCTTTATCTCTGATTCCCTGCCTCTGAAAGATATTGGCCACTTTGTTCTATGATAGCCATAAAAACATTAAACATGGTAATTTGATGATATGAATTGTAAAGTTTGGCTTCTATGTTTTGAGCATTGTTTGGGAGATTTCATCATGAAATACTCCATGAATTTCCTACAAAGCTACATAGTGAGAGCAAAACAAATTCCAGGATGGAAGCCACTATTTTAATGACCAAAATGTTGATTGGTCTTCTAGCTCTTCCCTATATATCATCTTTGTCTCTGTATTGAATTGCCCTTATCTGAGTGACCAGTGCTTTTTTTCTTATCTTATCCTGAATCTTAACTTTCTTCATATCAGCCTAGGTTGCTTAAGGCAGTGTTCAGTTTTGTTGATTCTTACGGAAGGAAGGAACTATTACTCTCCTGACAGAGTATCAAAAGAAGTTTTGAAATGCCAAAATATCCCACAAGTAAAACTTCCGAGATTTAACAGACTTTGCTTCCTGCTATTGAAGAGAGCACAAAAAAAATTTCACAGTTTGAAACTGATGTTCTGATCTGTGATGTTCACTTTAAAAGACAAAGTTCAGAATTGCTGGCTAAGCAAATCACTTAGTTTCACTTGCCATTTCTGTTTTCTGTTAACTTTTCTTTAAGAGCATAATTCAACAATTGTATGAGTAAACGTTATCTGTAACTTCTTCTAATAAGCTTCTTCTAATAAGATAAATTTCTACACTTTTATTGTTACTCTGGGAGTAATTGGGTGCAGCAACCTAGATATTCATTCAGAAATTCTACATTAAATCTGAGCATGTTAACAAAACTGTATTCTTTGCTCGAAGATCAAGTGCTTCTAGAACATACTGGCCTAGCATATTCCTGAAGTGTGCTGTTGTCCTCCCGTCTTGAGGGCAATAGTTTGTTTGTGATTTCCTGAAACAGTTTCTTTATCTATGTCTCTATACTTAGAAAATCTTTTTGCCTTTTACTGATTTTCATTGGATTACTGGTTTCACTGCATTTATGGGAGACGTGTTATAATCAACATTGAACTGAAGTCATTTTCTTGCATAAAGATGATGTATTTTCCAAAAATATATAATTCCTCAATCTAAGGTAGGTTGCACTTCTGAATTTAAATGCTTTTTTTTTTTTTTTCCCCCCTGAGCATTTTTCAAGCCTGAAATATGTCCAAAGCATGTACTGTGTTCCTGCTACAGTGTTTTTTTAACCTTGCCTCCATTTGATGGTTCAAACTGCCTATAGTTGTAGTGATTGATTTTTATTTTATTTTGGAAGAGTGCTTCTTTTCTTCAGTCAAATCAAGCCTCTCTTTAGTTTATGTTCTTTTTTAATGATATTAGATCTCCTATGTCACCCTATCCTAATGATACAAGCCATATCATGTCAGTAAAGCTTTCACCAAGCAAAACCTGACAGAATACTTCTCACTAATAAAATCTGTAAAGATAATAATCATAATAATATTAATAAAAAGTAAGGTTTAATTTTAAAAAGCACAAGGCAAAACGAACTGCTCATTATTTAGGGTTTTTGTTGTTGTTGTTGTTTTTCATACACAATGCATGCAAATGCAGCTCAAAGCTTTCTTTTTCTTCTAAAATTTTCCAGTTAAGATTTGGGAAGTTGAACTTCTTTTAACAGCCATTCTAACTATGCTTCTGTATAGTTTAGATATCTTTTTTTTTTTTTTAAATTAAATTTTATAATATTGATTAAGTATGTGCAGTAGAAAATCTCTCTTTAGGTAACCTTCTACTTTGTAGAAAGATGGAATGATATCCATTGTATTCTTTCCTTAAGAAATGTGATTTATCTTATGGGCTAATTATTAGGTCTGATGGAAGATTTGAACATGATATTTCATCCTGCACTGATTTTATGATCTTGGATGTAGTGTTTATAGCATTTCATAACTTTTTCCATTCCTTAAGAATTCCTACAAAAATGTTGCTGTAAGCTGTTAATTTAGAAACATAATTTTCAGTTGTTCAAGCAGGATGATTTTCCACTGAATACGCTTTAACTTATTCATAACTGTTAAAAATTGGTTTGTGTATATCAGACTGAAAACTAGATAAATTAAATTGCACTATTTATTACAGAATATTAATTTACCTTCCTTCAGACTCTCAGTCAAGACAGAGACATTCAGACACCCTCAGAGAAATTTATTTCTTTTTATCACATACCTAGGTTGCTTAAAAAGTAATGCCTTGTATTTATTTTCCAGGAAACTACAACAGGTATAAAGAGCACAATATCACTATTTGATAGAGCAAATTCTCAGCTACAAAATGCTGTTTTTCAACACAGTCACCACCCTACTGCCTCACAGTGCTCAAATCCACTGTTTGGACTCCATAAACGCTCAGCAGGTTTGATGAATGTCAGTGGGTGCCATTTTTTCTGCATGCAGGAATTCAGTGAAATCAGTATCTTTGTTCATACACACTTCTGTGTCAGGCACCATTACATCAGATGCCATTTTGTTGAACTGTTCCTCTGCTGCCATCTGTTGTATGACAACTGCATGTAATTCATTGTTGTCAGGAAGCTTCCACCTCAACTGCTGTAGTACCAACATCCACCTCTGACATTGAAGGCCAACATAATAAAATAGGAGGCATTACTTCCAGTGCAGCCCTTGTGGATGCAACTGATTGGTCACTGGTGTACCACTCTGGCAATACATGAGAATACATAAAATTCTATTTGCTTTTTCTCTTCCTGTGTTATATCTGGTTTGATGAAAGTACAAAATCAGAAGTGTGTGGAATTTCATAAAAATATTCATTCTTATGATGCAAAGCTGAAGTTGGTTGGTCAATTACTGAAACTGTTCTAAATGTGTAAATTTCTTGTCTGTCAAAAATGTTGCTGTGACAGTTTACTCCTTTTTGTTTGAAGTATGCAGTGTAGCAAAAAGGAACCTAGGAGATTTTATCTACTGTAGGGCCAATGAAAAATTAAAAGTTCAATCACCTCTACAGAGGTTATGGCTGGTAAAATTTCTCACGCAATTTGTGTGAACCGTTTTATAGTTACACTTGGTTATGTAGGCAGTAGTTTATAACTGTTATATTTCTGAACTTCCTTGTAACATTTGGATAGTGTAATGGATAGCTCAAAAATACTGCTGAAGTATACTGTAGTGTTTCCATAGAGATGATCTTTCTTTTATCTCTTGTCTTATAATCCACTATGCGATTCATTACATACTGTGCCAAAGTGGTGGGCAAAGTTCTTCTCAGACATCCAAGTTGTGATTTTGAGCTTCAGTATTGTGTAATGTGTTTGAATGATGATTATTTGATCCATGTCTTTACAAAATCAGAATATTGTGAGACAATGTGCAAACGTGGTTACAATTTTCCTTTATTTGGTCTGCTGTTAAAAAGCTGGTAAACTAGCATGGTTTGTTGTCATATGTGTTAAGAGAGGTCTTTAGAACTGTGAGTTACAACTTCTCCATTTAAATTCAAACCCTTTGTTTTGGTTTGTTTTGATTGGCTAGTTTTCTTTAAGGATTATCATTGTTTAGCTTGTGGAAGCTGTAGGGTGGAGATTTAGGAGCTTAGGAAAGGATATGGGTATCTGCTTTATCTTGCAGTGCATGTGGGTTATTTACTGCTGAAGAGAGACAAGAAAATCAATTGGTCATTTACCATGTGAGGAAAAAGGATGCACACAGAAGATTGTTCTTGACTGAAACATATAGAAGGGCTGCTCTGGAAGTAGTGCCTCCTAATTTACTGTATAGGCC
Source organism: Excalfactoria chinensis (assembly GCF_039878825.1). NCBI lineage: Eukaryota > Metazoa > Chordata > Aves > Galliformes > Phasianidae > Excalfactoria > Excalfactoria chinensis. The sequence continues at coordinate 24,755,759 of NC_092830.1, read as the reverse complement.
CACAACATAAGTGGCAGTGGAGATGGAACATTCCTGAAAATGTTCCATTACATGTTATTGTCATTTAACAGATGGCAGCAGAGGAGCTGTCTGACAAACTGGTGTCTATCATAGAAGTGCACATGAAGCAAAGGTGTGTCACTGAATTCCTACATGCAGAAAAATGACACCTATTAACATTCATCAAACATTGCTGAGAATGTGAGGATCCTGTCTCCCCCTGAATGGGTATTGTGGAAAGGGCACTGAGTACTCCTTCTCTCCTTGGTTCTGTCCTTCATATTGCAGTGGACTGGGGAAGCTGGAGATGACGAGCTGTTCTCTTCACTGCACTGCTGTAGCAGGTGCTGTGCACAGCAGGAAGGAGAGGCCATGGTCAGTGTCTGTCCTGAGGCAGGTCACAGCAGTGCCCCAGTCCATCAGCAAGAAGCCCTCCTGACCCTGCATCTGTCCTCATTCATGCTCCCCACCAGCAGAGGGTCAGGCTGCAGTTGTAGTCCTGGCAGCTCCCGCATTCCCAACATTTGCTGCATAGCCACCCCAGGTCCATGTCTCTTCACCACTCACCTTCACTACCTCAACTGTGCTTCTTTGGGGTCAGCTGTCTGAGCCATGCAGAACTGAGTAATGAGAAATGTAGGCAATGCTGTGGGGATGGTCCCTGAGAACAGCTCCCAGAGCCCCACAGCACTACTCTAGAAAACCTTGCTAGGTCTCCGAGCCTCACAAACACACTCAGCCTCAGACAGTCTGTTGCCTAGTGAGGTCACACATCATAAATCTGTAACATCACAAACTCTTGCTTAGCAGTGCCACTCTGGGTAAACCTCTTCAGCTCAAGAATGCTAGAGAGGAACTCTATCAGAAATGAAGTAATAGTAAAAGGAGCAACAGTTAAAAGAGAGTAGATTTAGATTGGATATTTGGAATAACTTCTTCCTTGTGAAGGTGATGAGGCACTGGTGTAGGCTGCCCAAGGGGACCTGTGGTTGCCACATCCCTGGAAGGCCAGGTTGGATGTAGTACTGAGCAGCCAGGCCTAATGGAGATTGTCCATGGCAGTGTGGTTGGAACTAGATGATCTCTAAGGCCCTTTCCAACCCAAACTACTCTCTGAAATGATTCTCTGTTGCACATATTTGTCCTTCATTCAGTGCTTCTGCTTCTCTTAGTGTCAGTCAGTTGCTCATTGACTAATGGGGAAAAGATCTTCAGTTTGGGACATGCATTCCTTCTGGTTGCTGAAAACTACAGCAAAAAGTACAGAAGCTGGCTTTGGAATCATGCAGTGTTTTTTCCATCTTTTTTATATTTGCTGAGAGGTAGAACTTTGACTGCAGCAAATTCCAGGGGCTGATGGTCTGCCTTGCTTTCTCAAACTATCAGTATTATGTGGATTCCATCTATCAGTATTTCCTGAGTGAACAGTATGGGTTTTCTCTACTTAAAACAATGTTCATGCACTAACTTACAAATAGAATACCCTGCTCTTTTTGTTAGATATTTTTGTTTCCAGAAGGTATGCACGGTTGGCTATATATACCTTAGCTAGCTGTGTGCTTCTCAAGTCTGTCAGTCTTATTATGTACTATCTAAAAAATGAATTTAGGATTTGCTTAATTGATGTAGTCAGCCAAGTCGTAAAAATATCCTATTTGAATATCTCCCTAATGAAAAATCTAATTTCCACTGTGTAAGCAGAAGTGCCAATCTAAATTCTCTCCATTCCTTTATGTATATCTAAGAGGCTAACTGGTCAGTTTAAAATAAACATTTTTGGTTTCCTCTTTGTTAATTCAATCCACTAACCAGCCAGACATCACTACTGATTTCAAAGTCTGCATTTTTCAATTTTTTATTTGGTGAAAATATGTGTCAAGAGCAGACTAAAATGGAACCTAATAGACCTTTAATTTACTAAAAAAGGTTGATGTTTGTAAGGGCTATTAAACTGGCAACTGTAAAAGCGAGGTACAATGTTTACTTTCAGCAGTGGAAATAACTTTTTTTTTTTTTAGGTTATTTATATTCAGCCATTGAGGGTAAAAGAAGGTTGTTTAAATCTCTGCCTGGTGAAGCAGTCATAACAGAAGAAGTGAGAGTAAAGTGAAGGCAAAAACTCAAGTCATTACAAGTCTCAAGCTTTTCAGTTTGCTGGGTTTCAGGTAGATCTCAGAAATTAACTTAGAAGCTGAAGATGAAAGGCTACTGATGTGTCAAACATGCTTTTTTTGTTGTGTACCATTCAGGTGAGCTAGTGTTATGTCCCTCCAAGAGCAGCATATTCTAGGGAAATGGGAGACTTCTTGATTATTTTTTTTTACAGATCTGAATAAGGAGTATGAGGGGTGAAGCTGCATTTTTTATTTTGCTTGAAGAGTTGCTGCTCCAGCTGTTATCCTGACATTTTCAAATGCTGTACTACATTAAAGCCAGATCATAATGGTACTTCTGAAGAGCTTGCTTTCCCTTCCCCCACCCAAATTTATCCAGCTGAAGTTAAACATAGCAGATGTAACACATTTACTTAAGGGCCTAACAAAAGTGGGCTGAAATGAGAACTTGAAGAGATAGGTAAGGCAGTTTTCTGAAATGAGCAAGTATTATATTAGTCACCTGAATATACAAGTATATGCTATTACTCCAATATAGTCATTTCCACAGATACGTCACATGTCTTTGCCAGTATAATTTGGCGAGCCGTACATTGCTGGAGTCCTCTTTCTTCCCCTCTCTCCTGCCTTCTTTTCAATAGGATTTAATTCCCTGATTGAGATCAATTTCAGGGGATTTAGTAGATGAGGTTAATGTCTAGAGCTGAGGATTTCCATGCCTCAATTTACTCTTGCTGATTTCCTTTGATTTGGAAAGGCCAGTTCAGATGGTTACGTTTGAATGAGAAAACAAATGAAGTTGCCATTTTTTAGTCATAACGGTGAGTCTATAAGATGTTCTTTTTGTTGTATGCAGAGGCTGAAATAACTGCAGAGTTATCCACAGAGCTTCAGACAGAGGAGAAGGAGGAGGTGTAGGGAAGAGCAAGGGCCTCATTTTGGCTGGTTTAGAGACTTAGAAGAGGACAGATTTAAATTATTCCAAAGGAGGAGAAAGAGAACCAGGAGGGGAAGAGTCACAGGAGGAAAAGATAAATCTATAAAAAGTGACCAGAGTTTAATCCCACTTCAGCAAATATTGCAGTGCAACAGGTGCAGATCTGTACAACAAAACAGATGGTACTCAGCACCATCCATCCATCATCAACATTATATGTAACTGAGAGATTTTGCACTGGATTAGCTCTAGACTGGTCCCATGTAACTCACCAGATAACCTCTTGTGACTGCAATCCGAACAGAATCCAAATTGTGCACTGTGAGACTTCTTGACAACTACTTGACAAATCTTGACAACAGAGAGCTTGTAAGGAAATTTGTCTGATACTTAGTTCAGATTTGAATATGTGATGAAAATAATATCTGAAAATTAGATCAGTGTTCCTAATCTAAACTAAAATGCTAATACATACAAACTCATGTATCTACTGTACTGAAGGAGCATAGATCTGGCAAGTCTGTTCAAACACATTGTTGACTCCTCTTTTAGAAAACTGCAGTGGTGAGATACTGTTTATTTTTCCTTTGTTAAGTAGCTATCTTTATTTTTTTGTAATCATCGTCATGTTTTTCAATGGTGTTGGTACTTTTTAGAAATATAACATGAAAAGATCCGTTAATTATTAGCAATGCTACTTTAACCCCATGAAGGCATCCTTGACACAAGTGTATAGACTCAGCCTCAGGGCAAAATGATGCACATCTGCATAGATTGTCATCTTGATTTAATTTTTATTGCAGCTCAATCTAGGAGTTAATGGATTGTTACAGATCTGTTAAATTCCAGTAACAATCATATTTGTTTTCCTGATCTCACTTGCTTTTGACTGTATGCAGCCTTTTTGCTGACAAAATATTTGTTCCTGTCTGGGTTTGTGGATTTGAAGCCTCAGGTTATATTTTACTTTGTTTCTTGTTTTCTACCTCTTTCCTGCCTTCAATTCTTCTGTTTTTACATTTAAGCATTACACACTTGCATTGTTGAAGATTGAAGTTCTTTACAGAAATCCATTTCTTTTTCTTTCTTGTGTGTAGTGTTCCTGTCAGTTCAGTTTAGTGTAACCTTAAAGATGGGTTTGATTTCAGTTTGTGCCTGATTTCACATTGCCTGTCACTGATAACAAATGTGTCCACAGTGATCCAGGACTAAATGCATTTCTGTGCTACTACCTTCCTCAGTCTTTCAGGCTTTACTTATTTTTCTGTCTAACCAACATTCCCACGCAAATTAAATGATTTAAAACTGGAAGCATTCAGACTCAAATTTTTTTATATCCAGACTCAAATTTTTAATTTCTATGTGTTGTCCTGAGGGTTACTGTTCAGTAACTCTCATCACAGATTAAAACTCTATGTCTAAGGGGCATCAGATTGATGATGGCCTCTTCATTTCTTAATTCTGACCAGTTTTCTTTTCTGATACTCTTTTAAGTTCTGTGATGCAATAGGTGCTCTACCTTGTACCAAATGGGAAATCTTATCCTTCATTGTTGCACTTACTTCCAGAAAAATGAGTGCATTGAGACACACTTAATATCTCTGACCTTCGTTATGAAACATTTGCAGTTTCTTTAGTAAGTTTGAACTCCATTTCAAGTTTTGGTCTTGGGTTATTTCTTTTTATACTTTCTTACATGACAAATAAGTTTTATTATATTATCCATAGTTTGACTAAATGTTGTGTTTTTAATAGTTTCACAATCTTTGTTTCAGTGTTTACTTTCTCTTTTCTCCAACCTTCAATATGTACATCAACAATTGCAATTATATGTGTTTTATATGTTTTTCTGCTGGTTCTTATTTTCCTTCTCCCAGTAACAATGCATCCCACTATTCTGCCAGCAGAACTGTCCATCATTGCTATTATGTACTTATTCAATGACAGCCAAACCAAAAGCATGCTTGTTGATCAGAAGGATCTGAAAACTGCTGCTTAGAATTTATGAAGCACCAGGTGGCTACTTCATGCAGATGACCAAACGTACAGTTGTGCGATGATTCACTAGACTTTGTAAATGAGATATCTATTTGGTATACCCCTGTTCCCACTCTCCTTTACAAGTCAGCCATTTTGAGAGCAACTGAGACTGCAAGTAAATTGAGTTGAAAAATAAATAGTAAAAAACAGCCTACTTTTGCAGGAAGATGAACTTATTTTGGAATTCCTCAGCCAATGACGTATTAATTTTTTTAACATATTTTTTTATTCCAAGTTTCAGGTTTTTTTCCTAACCAGTAATAAAGTATTGCTGTCTGATAATTTTGGAAGGAGACGGATTACACTTTACTTTCTAGTAAGAATTTGTATAGTGAGCATGCACTGATGATGTCAGTGTACTGCACAAGGTAATCAACAGCATCATTCAAATGTAAATTTAGAAAATGATTAAATAAAAATTCTAATGTGATTTCCCCACAAAATCTGCTATTAACATTATGCCATCTTCAGTGTATGGAATGGGCAAAATCTTAGCATCAAAATGAAAAACTGTAAGATCCACCTAAAAGATAAGAGTTTTTCTTCCGTCGCTTACTACATTAAGTTATTTTCACAAAAAGGATGGACTAGAAATTTTTAAATGACGCTTAACAGAACTTATTGAATATTGCTTCTTGAATGTTTATTGGGTTAAGAATGTTAGTCATTTCTCAATTGTATATTGAACAGAAGATTATCTGTCATTCACCATTCATTTCTGATAGAAATCACTGCAGTTCTCTGAACTCCCAGGTCATACTTAGAATTAATGTATTGAGCGAAGTAATATTATGAAACTAAAAATACTTATTTGTTCTTAAACCAGATTTTTACCTTAGGGTAATACTGAATTTGTTGACTTAAATCATTGTTAGAAATGGTCTGCACAAATTCAAACTGATGCTGTATGTGGGAGACAGCTGGTTGTCATGGTAACTGTAGTGCAGTTTTTAATTCCACTTGGTGAGTAACGCTAACACAATGATGCTGAATAGACCATGGCTTAGCAAGTACAAGTATCTTGCTTTCTCCATGTCAAGGTTACAAAGAACAGGCTGTTGTTCAGATATGCAGACTGCATTATTTTTGGTTTACTGCATCTGAGCAGAGAAAAAAAATCTTAAATGTTAGAGGATATCAAAACTGTCCAGAAAATATTATTTAGTCCCTCAAAAAAACTGAACAACACGATAAAATGGAGAGAGGCTGTGAGATAATTATAACTAGCGGATACAGTTTTGTTTTCTTATGGATGTATTTGTCACTGTATTTTTTAATGTAGATCTACTGAAGAAATGTGGAAATAGAAAAATTTAGGATGGCAGAAGAGCACATTTATTTATTTATTTATTGTTTATCTGGATGAAAATAGGATGTTAATTGAAGATATTTCATTTCTTAAAGTGCAGACATTCACTTAATACTGTTTTAATGTATCTTTTAAGAAAGAAGTGAAACACGGTAGAACTAGGTGTAGTTGGGGAAGTAGGATGAAAATTCATTGGTTTATTTTCTAAACTAGTCTTTTTCTAGTTTTATCTGTACCTTTACATTTGGTATTCAAATACCTGTTCTTTGTATTAACCAATAGAGAATAGTTGCTAGTAGAGTCTATACACTAGGTAGAAGTTTATCATTTTACTATCTATATGCAGAGCTGCCAGGACCTGGAAATCCTGATAAGAAAACTTATGTCTTTCCTGCTACTGGGATAGACAATCTGGGACTCTGACAAGTTTTCTCAAATACACTGTTTTTCAGCTAATAATGTTAGTTATTAATTTTGTACATGGTGTTAGACCTTCAGTTGACATGAGAGACTTTATTTTTTTTCCTGTATTGATTTTTCTTTCCCTTCTTGAGCTTCTTTCAGATCTTCACTCCTACATAATTAATTCACACACATTCAGGTACTCATATTAGTAGTATCTGGTGTTAGCAGTAGTAAGAGTTCAAAAATGCACGTGCTGATTTCTGTAAAGTACTTTCATCCTATTAAATGGGAAAAATGTAATAGTGAAGAGTTCAGAAGAAAAAGATAGTGAAATACTGTACGTGTTAAGGCTTTATGTTACAAAATGAATATCAGTGTTGCTTAAAATAAATGCATATCTGTTTAACTAGAGACTGGAAGTGATTCAGCAAGAATGGTAACACTCTTGGAGGAAAAAAAAATCAAATTTGGCAGTGAAAGTCTGAATTATGCAAACTGTTGATGTGTCTGACTGATAAAGTAAGAATAAAGGCCTTTTGGTACAAATTTGGGAATGCATTAAGTCTACTGATGCCAGTAGAATTGACCTTTACTGGAAAAGATTAGAAAATCAGTAGAGCAAGAGGGGAAGACCAAAAATATTCAAACCATTGCAAATGCTTACATATAACAATGTAAAACTATTCATTTTCTACTGGTTAAATTGCAAATTTGCTCCTTTATAACTAATTTACAAGATTTAAAAAATGAGAACTTCATGCCATATAGACTGCTATTTTTAATATGTTGCCATTGCTTTTTCAGGATACAGGCCCTGCAGCACTAATACTAGAAAATTTGTATTAATTCATAAGCTGTGAGCAATACACTATGCCTTCCCATCCCTCCTGTCATATGTTGCACACTGAAAACTGTTCTTCATTTGAAATATTTATGAAGATTATTGTTAATCCCTTTTGATTCAAGAAAGAAGGAGAAAAGGATGGTGTAAGTTATTTCTTCTCAGTCTTCAGCTATTGCCATTTCAATTTCATCCCATTTTGCTTCAGCTAGGTCAGTGCCTAGCTTACTTTCTAAAGGAATCTATTACATCCGGAGCCCGTTATATTATATTAGGTATGTTAATTCTTAACAGTCACTGAATAGGAATAGGAGGCGCATCCCCAGTGGTTATTTCAAACCCTAGTTGGTCCATGCAGTATACAAAAAGCCTCAAGTGACTCTCAGTGGCATCTCAAATGTACACCCTTGAGTAAGAGGAATACAGTGCGTGCTGCCCCAGAAAAGCAAAACTTTCCTCACCCAGTATAAATTATGAGTTTTCATGTAGTGAGGGCTGATGACAAAAACTGGTAATGTGTGTTCATGTTTTCAAATTTGCATTAGGAGAACATCATTGCTTTGTAGTGGCTGAGATACTAAAATGGACTTTAGTTCAGGATTATGATTTAATTCAGTCAACTTTTAGAAATGAAATGTCTAACACTGACTATGTCAAGTGGCTACTTTTCTGGTTTTAAAGCAAAATTTACATGTATTCCAAGGAGCTTTGTCAGCATGTATGTACTTTTAATAAATAAGAATTAGGTTTCTTCCAAGTTTCTTCAACTCACAGCACTGCATGAAGTAATTATTAGATTGGTGGAAATGTGATCTGAAGGAAGGATCATATAGACCTCACTTTCATTGTTCTTGTTATTAGATTTTACTATGGGTATTGCTAGAAACTATTTTTTATCTTCACGTAACTGTGACAAATCTCATAGAAAAACTGGGTAGAAAGAATCTAGACTGCCCATAAGCGCTTGCTGCAGCAGATGAGTTCTAGATTAAGGAATCTGTCTAGGCATCTGTGATGATGTGTGTATGTGATTCACTTGAAGATAAAAATGTTCTGTTTGGATCTAAATGCTTTCTAACTGAACCAAAGGAATGACTTCCCCCCCCCCCCCCCCAACATGAAGCATGCGTAAAATGTGTTCATGGTGTGCATTCCAAAATATTTTATTTTCTCATTAGAAGTATAATGGCTGGGAAAAGGGTGTTGCACCTTCTTTTCCAGGTGGACTTTTCCTCTGTTTCTTTTTAGACTAGTTTTCAGGAAGAAAAGACTGGAACAAAGGCTCATATCATGTTTATGGCACAATTTTTGGACCCACTGGTGATAATTGGTTCATGTAAATGTATTTGTTCTGTACGGGTGTTCAGCACAACATTTGGCCAGAAGTGATCTTTACTGGTGAAAATCTGATATGGCAATTTCATTGTGAGACTGAGCTCAGTATGTTATCTTTTTTGTTCAAATTAGGATATTTCAGAATTCTTCAGGCCTGTGTAAGACTCATGGAGCAGGGTACATGTATTTGCATGGGAGTTTTGGGGATACTGGTGGTGGAAAGAGTGGAGACTCTGTTTGGTGCTTTATATTCAACATCTGAATTATAGGAATTATCTTAAAGTGTCTCTGTCATTGCTGCTGTACATCCACTTCAGAATCACACAGCTCAATGGTATGGAGATCTCAGGTACTTTCATTCAAATGTGAAGACAGTTCTGTGACTCAGAGCTTTCTTCTTGCCAACGTGACTACATTCACTTTTTTTTTTTTAACATTTCTTCTTTTTGCATGTGTTTTCTGACTGTATTGTGGAAGGCTGTTACCCACAGACTCAGTGAAATTTCAGAGACAGATGATAGTTTTAGCTAGTTGGAGACTAAATTTTACTAAGCGGGAGACTGAGTTTGGGAGGGAAGAAAATATATTTGCTCTTCTTGAGGAGGCTTATTTTCGTGGCATGATTGGGCAAACATGAAATAAAGAAGATGATATTACCACTTTTTTAGATTATTTAATGCTGTCTGCATAGCAAAGTAATTTTGTGTAGTAGTCCCATATTCTTTTCTCCTTGCACAAGTTTACAGGAGCAGTTCTAGGTCTGTTCTGCTTAATAGCTTTAGGCAGTAGAGACCATTCCTGAGGATTATATCCAAATAATTTAAAATCTGCAGAAAATCAAGTTGCTTCATGGTGCAGAACTTTTAAATTCACTTCCTAGAAGTCCTAAATTGCTAAAATTGTGAAAATTTTCAGCAGTTTCAGCTTTCCTTCTTTATCAGATGGGGTCAATGTTTCAATAGTCATCAAGTTGCAACGTCAGCATCTCATTGCAGTCATCTTTACAATACAACCAGAAAAACACTTAATACTTGTACTTTTGCACATTATATGCAGTGTAGAAGCTCACTTTGCCCCAGGAAAATTATATCTAAATAGTGTAATAAAAATTTCTGAATTAATCTTTTTCATTATGTTCCCACTTATGTTACCAAATGAATTTTATATTTATCCAGCTTAACTTAGTGTGAATACCACATCAGTAAAATTAGAAATTCTATCATCTAGTATGCTTAAATAGTTTCAATATTCAGTCATTTTAATTTACAGTATTACTCAGTGGTTGCATCAGTGCATATGCATATTCAATAAATGTGTATACCCAAATTATCTAAGACTTCATAAAAATCATAAAATCCAGAAAGATATGCACTGCATTCTATTTAAAAGCGTAAATTTTGTTTAGTTCAGAGTGTTATCTAGTTCAGAGTGTTTGTTCTTATGCCACCCAAAGCTCCTTTCATTTTAATCTAATTATATTTTCCCAACTTCAAAAAAATCTTTGTGAAAACTCTGGATGCTGAGAAATGTTAAGGTGTCCGTTCCCTTTACTAATTTTTTTCTATGATAATCACTAAGCTATGGACTGTGGAGAATGTAAAACTATCATGAGGCTTGTATTATCATAATTGACCTTTCTCAAAAGAGTAATTAAAAGTGATGATGTTCCTGTATAGTGAAGTTAGAATTCACAATTCCTTGTTCACAATCAGTAATATTTATGTATAAGCTCGGTAGTCAGTGAACTTAATGTATTTGGTTAGTTAGGTATTCTGTGTGATACCCGTCTTAGGATCCATGGTGCCAGGTTTGTAATTATGTGGCTGGATGTTCCACTTAGCTCACAAGATTATTTTGACTTTGTCTTTTAAAATTTAAAAAATTTAGCATATGGCTGTCACATCTGCTGAGTGTATCTGGAGCAATTGAAATTATTATCATTAATGTAATAACAACAAAAAATAATGTACTCATCACCTTTCTAGAAAGATCCCACATATGTCTGGTGATTATCTGAGCTAAATAAAAAGGAAAAATACTCCTTTACAGGCAGAGGTAAAAGTGGTATTTCTAGGAATGCATACATCCTTGAAGGGCTCAGTGAACCAAATTCCTAAGGGGGTGATTCTTGCTGTAGAGATCACTGCCAGAAGCTATCCTCTGTAAAAAAGAAACTTCAGGAAGTCTCTATAGGTCCAGAGAAAAACAATGGGAAGTTAAAATGTGAATTCTGGGATATGTCCAAAATCAGTACTTCAAGTATCTTCTCCTACACTCCCTTACCTCACCTCTGTCCCCTAAAAATGTAAATGCTTGTTGAAAACTCATATGTCATCCCTAAAAATCTCTCATTCCCAGAAAGACAAAATTTATGCAACCCCTGGCATAGTTCTCTGCATTATGCCAAGCCTAATGCTGATTCTGCTTGACTTGAAATATGGATCCCTGAAATGAAGCAGTCCTAAAACTCTGTTTGAAAATCTAAAAAGATTCTTGAAATAAAAATTTTGTCTAAAATAAAAAATAAGAAAAATTAAATTTCAAACAAAACAGCATTGGATTTGTTATGTAAAATTCAATTGATATTGTTAAATTTCATGCTATTATTGTCAGATATGGACAAAAGATACATTTCCACAAAATGTAAAGATTTGGGTAATTCTCAAAATGCTGGTGTGGAATTCTGGAATATGCAAAAAGTACTAATACTGAATTATCAACAGTAAATAATTTATAAAAGTTTATCTAATTTTTACATTGTGTGTGGCAGTAATGTATGTGGCTGTCTAAAGATTCATTGTACTTTTGAGTATCTTGTAGAAGCATCTGCTTCAATTTACACTTGAGTTGTTTTGAAGGCTTTATTTGTAGTCACCATAATATCAGAGTCAGGTATTATATCTCTATCTGTAGGTACAGTGTGAATGTATGAGAGATACACTGTCGAGTCCAACAATGTAAGCAAAGTATTCATGTTTTATTCAAAGTCACAAGTCTAACTAATAGTGTTGCCGGAAATTAAGAGTATCTATATCTTACATCCTATTTTGGGTTGAGTAAATCTAGGAATCTGGTTAAAAAACAGTACTGCAGTGATTAGAGCGATGCCATTTTTAGGTAATTCTCTACTAGGAATGTTCATCTGAGCATGTGTCAGTAATTAACTGTTAGTCTGTGTTGGATATTGGTGTTGGATGACCGCACTGTGTAGGAGACTGTGCTCTTGATACTCAAGTGCTAAAGATCTCCTCAATTCTAAAGACAATTTGTAGGAGGACAAGTAATAGAAACTACGTATAGGTTTTCATTTCTTTAATGTTCCAACTCAGATCGGTGTTTAATTGTTCTATTTTTACTCATTTATAGTATGATTTTTTAAAATAGATGTCTACATGAAATGCAGCTCAATTTTCAAGTTTGCCAACTGTCTGCAGCTGCTACGTGTGCAGAATTTTTTGTTTCTTTAAAAAGTGTATCAATTCCATGCTCACTGCTCTTTCATTAAAGATGTGAGTCACTTGCAATTGCCATGAGTAGGTTCTCAAACTTTCTCTTTTCCTGAGAATCGTATTGTGTACTTCTGTCGTAAAGTATTCAAATGTTCTCTCAAAAGTAGGTGAACTTGGGGTGTGTGTGTGTGTGTGTGTGTATCCTTTCTCTCTGCAGACTACTCCACTCTTTCTGTTGTAAAGGCTAAGAAACATTTTCATACTTTGTCTGCATCTTTACTCCTGACCAGTATCCTAGTTGTCTTTGCTCTCATGCTTGCTCTTTGCTTATGTGATTCCTTTTCCTCTCCAGGTGCTGTTCTTGTGTTTTTAAAGGCAGCAGATAACCTTATCTTTTATTTTGCTAGGCTAGCATAGCTGAGCTCTTTTATTCTGCATTTGTGAAACAAATTATTCATTCTTCAAAATCACTGTGTTTCTCTGTCTAATGGAAATGCCTCATTTTAAAATGTTCTGGGCTGGATTTGTCTTTTTTATTGTTAAATTGCAATGACACAGATTCATCCATGTGATCAACCAGTGCATTCAAGTTCTTTTCCCTGTCAGCTGCTTTTGAAAGTGGCTTATTTCACCAGTTTATAACTGAAATTCTAATTACAAATATGTAAAGTGCATGATTTACAACACTCTTATGTGACATTCCTTTTCTTTGATTCAAGGTCATCAGATAAAAACTCAAAGGGTCCAAACTAATTTTCATACAAATTTCTGGCTATTCACTGCAAAGTCTTCCCCTTTAAAAGTAAATGAATTTGTTATATATTTTAGCTAGTTCCTTACACACCTGATGGTATTCTGCTAATTCTCAGTATCTCAACTTAGCTTTCCTTATACGATGCAGCTTTTTACTGAAGGCAGAAGAAATTAGGTGATCTGTTTGTCTTCCTGTATAAAAGCAGTTATCAAGGTCCTTCATGTGAGTCTGGCGAGTCTTTACCTTTGGTACACATACCCTGTCTTTGTTTTTGTTTTTTTCTTCGATTTTTTTTTTTTTTTCCCTCTTTCCTCTTTCTCATTTTCCCTCTTAATATCAGATTAACAGGCCAGTTGTTGCTTGACTAATTCCACAAATGGTCTTTTCCTTAAAAGAAGTATTATATATTCTGACTGTATATTCATGGATGCATTAATAATGGATGCAATGAATGCAGTGGGCTGACCTTCGGTTTGAAGGAATCATGAATGAATGCATAAGTGACTAAGCACCAGAATACAGAAACAGTGACACAGCAGTCCATATAGATGTGCCTAAAGGAAACCACATTACCACGAAACTTACCAAACAACTCTTTCAATCTTGTGAAAGAAGTTTGTCACTTGATACAGGAGGAGACAAGTATGGAGATGTGGCAGCAGCAACTGTGAGTAATGTTGTGAACTGTGTGATAAAGTTGTTCATTCATGTGTGGGTCTAAATACTATTATTTACATGCCATGCTTGATTCACACAGTCTAACCATGGAAGATTTTACAGAGAAGTCATAATTGTTCTATGACTAATTTGGTGTGCTCCTTAAATCAATCAGTATTATTGGAATTGTCCTCTGATTTCTTGTGTCAGTTGTCAGAGATTTTCATGACATTATTCAGCTCTTAGTGAGTTCTCCTTTGACCTTTGTAGTAATATTCATATTCCTTTTTTCTTATTGATCCTGTGTCCCCAAGCAAACATCAATACTTTCAGTGAGGTTAAATTAAAAAAGTATTACCTGATTTTTTTTATTTTTATTTTTTCAGGTTTATCTCAACACATTTCTCTCTACATATTATCTCTACTTCTTTCTTTGTCCATTTTTTGGAATATAGATCCGAAGGACTTGTTGCTGTATGTCAAAAGGTTTTGTCAATTATCCCTGACTCCTATAAACTACTTTTTTTTTTCCTCTATTGGTGTTATATTTTCCTTTTCATTGGTTTTCTGATTATATTCATTTTGTTGTTGTTGTTGCTGTTTTTTATTATTATTATTATTTTATTTTTGAACTGCTTCTCTGTACTGGGTATTGTCAATCCATTTAGTTTTCATTAATAAATTTTCTGAGTTTACCAGTTTTTAAAATTTAAAATACAGTACCTCTGTATTTGTTTACATGAAAAAGGTTTACTGATGATCAGGTTTTCAAAGATTATTTTATATTAACAGCTTTTCCATGCAGTTTGCTGATTCTTACAATCGAATAGCATAACTTCTAGAAAACCATTCTTATTGCTGAAGTATATCTTTAAATGTATTTTAAGATGGCTTTGTACCTTTTCATGCAGTAGCCTGTACTTATTGTTCATGCTGTATTTTCACTGTGAATGGAATCAACGTTCGTACCTGGCTATAACAAACATGTCTTGGACACTGTACTTAGTTTACCAGATACTGTGATAGCTGTAGGCTGCATCATTACCATTTAACGTCTCAATTAGATAACAGTACTAACATATTTAGTAATTTCATGTCTGCAGCCAGGTGATTTTATGTTGCATTTCTGGCGATACCTTTTCATTTCTTTCTGGGAACCTGTGTCAGTTTTGCTTTTCTCTTCCTAGTGTTTCCTGAGCCCTTCCAGGCTTATGTTTGAACAGCAGACTAATGGTCTGCTAAACTGTGACAAATCAAAAACAAAGTTATGTAAATAAGTTAAGGTGGATGGGAATCTCCTTACAATTCTCATGCCTTGTATCTTCCTGCTTAAACATCAATCCTACCTTTTTTTGGACATGTCAGATTGCTTTGTCATTGAGTACGTGTCTGACATAACCCCATTTCTTCCTTTATTTGGCATTCTAAGTTTTTCTTTTGTTTTGTTGATGCTTTTCGTCCCAGAAGAACAGGTCGGTACTTATATCCAGTTCACTTAAGCTTCACAGTGCGGTGCCAGATGCCTGTCCATATCTCATTTCTCATATGCTGGGATAATTCCAAAGTAGTATGTTTTAAATGTCCACAAGTAAAGATAACAGGGGGAAAAAAAACAACAAAAAAAACAACAAAAAAACAAACAGTTCTGTGCTGTTTTATGTTAATTATTCAACCTTTAATGTAAATTCTAAGTTGACCTCTTCAGTTGCTCCTGAGGAACTGCTATCTTGTTTGATGGCCTAATTAACGTCTACTGTATGGGTATATATAATTTATTCACTTCATTTTATGATGACTACACTGTTAACTTAGTCAAGGCTTATTTAGTAATATAGTTTATTACCAATAGAGCTCAGTTGCAACACTTTTACAGCTACTGTAACTTTATATAGCTTATCCATATTTTGGCAACATCCATTGATAGTTAATAAGAAGGCTGCTCTGAAAGTAATGCCTCCTATTTTAATATATTAGCCACTGATGTCAGAGGTGAACATTGGTGGTATGGCAATAGAGGTGGAACCTTTCCACCACTATTCCATTACATGTTGTTGCCATGTGACAGCTGGCAGCAGAGAGGCAGTTTGACAAAATGATGTCTGACATAGAAGTGCTCGTGAGGCAAAGGTGTGTTTCGTTGAATTCCTCCATGTGGAAAAAAAATGACAATCATTAATGTTGATTGGTTGTTTTTTTTCCTCTTCCCATTTTCTTTTGACAACTTGCTAAGGTACTGGTTTTTAAGTCAACAAAATTCACAACTGGAATAATATTACTTTCATCTGTTCTGAGGACTCAAAACTGAATGCTTTCCTATGAAATATATTTTTATCTCAAACAGAAATAGCACACTTTAACTCAAAATTGATCTTTTATCAAGGCATATGCAAGAAAGAATTGAAAATATTTTGATTTATATCATTCCACAGTGTTACACAGTATCTTTCTTGGTAACGATTGTCTGATAATGGGTGGTACATTCCTCTTAATATTTTGATAAATATAAGAAAAGTAGAGCAAGACTATCAGGAAGCAATATTGAAAATAGGAGCAGTTCTCTTTGGAGGATCATGAAACTGGAAGGGCCGACATATCATAAAAACACCTAGGGCGAGAGGCTGTCTTTCCTAAACACTTAAAAACGCCTTGTAAATGTTTGCATTGATTATAAGGAATGGACTGGAGACCAGAAAAAAATTGCTTGAGGAAAAACTTCACTTTTAATATTTCATTTTTCCTTTAAAATGTTTTTTAATAAGGGTCACACAAGCATGAGCTGCAGAAATGCCAAGAGTCTGTAGCTCTCAATATCCTGGGGACCATTTTGTCATTGGAATAAGTCTTTCCATTCAAATTTTAAACTTTTTGATTCATGTTGAATCATACTCGCTGTTTCTGTTCATCTATTTTGAACAATTCCACACAAGGAAACTTAGGACAGAAATGGAAAACAGAAATGAAATTTCAGAAGTTCTTACAAAATTTACTTTCCAGTTATAACCTTCCCTTTCACTTTTTGGAAAGTTTCCTGCATTACAAGAAATCTTAAGAGCTGGGAGTCCTCAGAACCGCCTGAAAAAACCTTAGAGCAGGTTTTCTGCTGATAAGCCCACTTTCCTTGGCTGGAGGTTTTCTCTTATTTTTGCACAACTTGATGGATCTCTGTGGACAGTTTGCATTTTAAAACACTGGCATTTTCCATCAGGAAAAATATTCCTTAGAAAAAATCTTCACAATTCAGAATTTCTTTTCATAATGGCTGGCAGTCCAATCCAGTTATTAGGACTAAAAGTGAAATGAAGTCATGAAGGGATTATTGGCATTCTGGTTTGAAAATGCTCAGAGAATGTCTGAATCTGAACTGGTAAGTTGCTGACACAAACTCTAAGCTTTTCTGGGGAAAATATAAATTGCCAGAGCTGACCTGTGTCATTTCAAAGCTGCAGATCCTATGACGACATTTGATAGTGTTTCTCTAGTGTTGTTTCTCCCCTTAGAGGTGGAGCAGCTTCTTGAGATACCGCCAGTAGCACACCACAGTATATCAGTTCTTGTGTGATATGGCAATGCAGAATCCAAATAAAATTTTGAAGATTATTTATGCGGAATTTGAAACACCTGAAGCGCAATGATTTACTCAAAATTTAATGTTAATGTCTTTGGTATTAGTAGTAATCTGTTCATATATTGTGTTTCATCTCTGGAGTCAGGAACAAAAGAAATATAATTATTTCACCAAGTGAGAGGGAAACCGAGGCAAGGGTAATGAACTGATTTTCCATCACTACACATAAGATTAGTGAAGTTGAAGACTGAGGATCTGGTCAGACTCCATCCATCCTCTTGCAATAACAGAGCTTGCTTGTGTGCTCAGATTCTTCTCCTGTGAATAATGAGTAACGTGATTTAAAAAAAAAAATAAAATCATGTAGATGTAAAAATTATTCACAAATATTTACCCGTATTTTTAAACAGCATTGTGAATGTGTGGGCACCCTCAATGTGTGCATTTTCTCATGACTATGCTAGCACAGAAGTTTTTTTGGCAGACGTATTAGTGTAGCAGACAGTTTCATCAAAATTAAACTTCAAAATGAATTTTTACATAAAATTTTGCATATTCAGCAAATATTTTGACTTTACTTATACATTGTTCAGACAAGAAACATTCCTGTCCCTTTGCCCATTGCTAAACTGGACCTTATGCATTCAAAAGAATTTGTTTAAAATGTCAGATATACAAAGGGCACGGTTCACCATATCCCAGGAATTGACTTTAGACATTATTTACAAAAGATTATTCAAAGTTAACGATATAGAATCAGAGAATAGCTCATCCAGTCCCATCCCCCTGCCGTGGGTTGATTACTACCCACCAGATCAGGGCCCAGAGCACATTCTGGGAAGAGGCACCTATATTTCTCCTGGCAGCAGTGCCAGGTCCTCAGTCCCTCTGAGTGATGAATTTGCTCCTAATCTAACATAAATCTCCTCTCTCTTAGTTTAAAACTGTTCCCCCTTTTCCTATCACTGTCAGACCACATAAAAAGTTTGTCTCCCCCCATTTATAAGCTCCTTCCAAGTACTGAAAGGCCACAATGAGATTTCTCTGCAACCCCTTCTCCAAGCTGAAGAAACGTGACTCCCTCAGCCTGTCTCCATAGGAGAGGTGCTTCAGCCCTCTGAGCATCTTTGCGGCCATCCTCTGAACGTGCTCCAACACCTCCACACCTTTCTTATGCTCAGGGCCCCAGACCTGAATGCAGTACTCCAGGGAGCCTTGTGAGGACAGAATAGATTTTCATGTTCTTGTTACATTTTGGTTTTGGTGGGTTTTTGATGTTGTTGTTGTTGTTTTTGATGTAAATAGGAAGAAACCATTTCCTGAAGTTTGAGAAGGAAATAATTTTTTGTAAGTGTTACATTTTGCTATGTGATGAATTTAATATTGCATTGCTGTATGCGTAGGATTTGCTCAGCCAGTCTGAGGAAGGTGCGCACTGCAGTCCTGAGTTGGTTGTGCACACCTCCTCTTTACTGCATTAGGCTTTATCCCAGGAGGCAAAGCCCATCAACAGTGAGACTTAAGCCACTGATTGAGTTCCTGCTTTTTATGCTGTGTAATTAAAGAACTCTGTGTGGGTAGAGACTGAGCAATAGTGAGGAGGTGAATGGTGGTCCACACCTTGATCTTTCCCCAGCTGTACACCTGGGCATCAAGCAATTCAAAGAAGCCAGCTTTTTGTGTATCAGATGCAGGCAGCCCGTTCTCTTCCCTCCCCGGTCTCAAGGTTAGGCTCCATTTACCACTCCATGTCATCACTTTCTCTCATTGGTATCAACAAGTCAAAATAAAGACAAAATAGGAGAGCTCTCTCTGTTTGTATATAGTAAGTAATTAGTGTAATTTAATATGTCACTGCTTTTTCTAGCACAGAAAAATGAGAAAAAAATCCTATAAAAAGTTAATCACAGTATACTTTCTCTTACACTTCTGTAGATCTCCGCATAAGTCAGCAGATATTTGGGGTTTGACAAATGACACTACTATAAATTTCTGTACATACTTATTAATAACAAATTTATGGCTAAAATGGTATCATCAGAGATTCAGCTTATGCAAATACTTTGGGATATCATAGAGGGAAATATGTCTCTTTCAGAAGCGTGAGACAAAGCCAATTATGACAGCATTAGAATCAGTGAATTAAGCAGTGGAAACAATCTGAGGACAAGTACTTGATGTTTAGCTCAGTTAATTCCAATTAAAGCCTTCACAGTCATTTTAAAATCTAATGCAGAAATGTGCTATTGCTTTTTTTTTTTTTTCCTGCTTGTTTTTAATAAGTGTCTTTGCCCACTCTGAATACTTAAGAAAACACTGATTGTTTTAGAGGTTTTGTTGTTTTGTTGTGTTTTTTTTTGTTTATTTGTTTTTTTTGTTTGTTTTTTGTTAGAGCAGCAAAACTTTTCCAAAATATATATGATAATAAAAAGAAAATTATATACAAACCTTTATCTGTTTGCTCAGACATCCCAGTGACATCATTGACTGCTCACACTTTTCTCCCATGCTTGCTGTATGGTGACTAGGTGCTTCTAATGTTTTAGTTCACTGATCTCCGCTCTGTCTTTTATCGCTCACATGTGAATTTCTCCCAGCATACGGACATATATGAATGTCAAGCTTCTTTACACTGTGGTGAAGGATATTGGTTTTACTTCTCTAAGAAGTAGTGCACATGTACTGTGAGTAAACTATGTGATAATCTATGTAAATTATGTGCACAGAAGCTATACTTTGCCCTTGGGGGAAATGCAAATTAGAACGTTTTGTAGTTTGTTTGTTTTTAAATACATACACTTTTCACTTCAAGGCTCAGGACAGACCCCCTGTTTATTTTCCCATCACTCATCATTTGTTTGTCTTTGTAAATAACTCACCCTTCAATGATTAGTTTTATACTTGGGCAGGGAAAAGAAATGCTTGATGAGTGAAGTACTCAGAACATAATGTTTAGTCTGTTTTATAAATACGCTGTAAGGGAATTATCTGCTTGTAAAAGGGTGTATAACACAATCACGCTGCAAAGCCATTATAGCGATCTGACAGTCTTCATTCATTTTCTCTCAGTGCTGTCTTATTTTCTTCTGTTATATTAATACTTGTAAGATTTTTAATCCTGGGCTACTAAAACACAGAGTTAACTGATTTTCCATATAAGAAAAATGTATTTGTAAGATGTGCTGTACACACATTTCCAGTTCTCTACTGACTTATTTTATTTTATTTGTATTAATGAAATTATTTTAATACTCCTTAAGTACCCTTTCAGAGAAATGTTTTAATGTAAGTTGTCTGATTCTGTTTTAAATGAAGGAGAAAACCTGGTAGAGGTTGTCTCTTTAAATCAGATCTGCAGTGTTGATGGACCCTCTAGCCGGCACGGTAAGAACCATTCTCACCTCTGCAGCAGGGAGCTTGACCATATAGACTCACACATTCAATCAAAACGTTTTCCCTTTTAATATGCACTGTACCAATCCTATTCCCATGGTTACAGCTCGTGCTTCTTTGGTTGCTTCCAGTCTGTTGGAAAAGGAAGGCAGCATACATTTCTTGTGCAGGAGTTTAAAACATCATGAAAGCAACCCTGTTGTGATTTGCATTTTAAATGTTTCTTTTTTTTTCTCATTGTACAGAATGCTGTAGCAGTAGCTTCAGTTCATTTGCCACAGTCTGTCTTCTCTCAGTCTTCAGCCTGGCAATCTGTTGATAACGCAACTTGCAAGCTACAGTTTATTGTCTTTCGGAATGGAAAACTCTTTCCCATCACAGGAAACTCATCAAATCTTGCAGATGATGGGAAACGTAGGACGGTTGCCACACCAGCTGTTTTTGCTAAAATAGGTGAGGAAATGTTATGCTTTGTTTCCTTTAATCTGAAAGCTAAGGTTTACTTGATTGTATAGAGAATAGAGGAGCAGAGTATGTAGTATGCTGAGAGGCTGGGAACAGTCTGTCTCTTTAGCTGAAATGTTTGAATTTATTCCTATCGGCATGATTTTATTCAAATTCTCCTGCAGATAAAGAAATGCAATTGCTGTATGACTAGAATGCAAATTTGGGATTACTATTTTTTGACTGTGTTGTTACAGAAGCATCTTTCCTAAAGCACAGTGCTACTGGAAGGAACCTTGTTTTACTCCTTTCTTTACAATGAAAATTCAATGCTAGCATGCTAGACTTTGATAAAAATAAGATTGTCTGGGAAGGAGTAGTGCCCTGTTGCATGTATCAGTCCTTACCGGTATACTTGCTGATACAATGAACGTAAAACAGGTGTTGTTAAAGGTTTTTGTCTAGGTGTGATGTATCATATATGCTAGTCAATCATTAATTTGATTAATCATTCACCCAGTCCATTTTTATATTTTTATTTGATTCTGAGTACTGCTCTCATTTCTGTTAATGTTTTTAAAATGTTTAAATGTGACTTTCAAAGTGCAGTATTGTCTCATCTATTAATCACACAATGAAGCTGTGCTATTTCTGCAGTTTCATGGGCATTAGTTAACACTGGCTCTAACTGAAAAATCTTTAACAACAACAACAAAAAGAAAAAACAGCTTTGTGAAGGTTGGTTAGATCATTTGAATGCACTGTGAGACTGAAATGTTATTTAGATTTATTTAAACTACTGCAAACTTTTCTGAATATGAATCGGCTTTTGATTTTGACCATTCAAAGTGCATGTCTTTAGCTTTTTTTTTTTTTTCCCCATACTTTCTTGTATCTGATCTCTTTACACATTTGACTGTAAAGGGTTTACCACTCCATCTCTCTGATACAGTTTGTTGCTTTTACAGATGGGTGCAGTTTTGGAAACCTCACCAGCCCTCTTACTATAGGGCTAAGGCACTTTGCCCGGGGTATAGACCCCATTGCAGCCTTCTGGGATTTTGACCTTCTAGATGGACATGGAGGCTGGTGGGGAGAAGGGTGCCACATAATTAGTTCTGCAGGCAATATCACCACCATTCAGAGTACACACTTCAGTAACTTTGCAGTGCTAATGGTAAGTATATGACTTAGCAAACGTACCTATATTTCTCTCTATTTTGCTGTATGTAAGCGTTCTTTTTACATGTAACTGTATCATGCTTACTTGCCGATAACTGACCTTCTGTTTTCTATGTTGTTTAGTATAAGACAGCCTTAAAGAAAATAAGTTATTTAACTGCCATTAAGTGAAAAAAGCTGCTGGTCAGCTCTACTATCCAGAGACAGGCCTAATCAGAAATGGCATTAATATTCGATCTTAGAAATGAGAATTACATCAAGGAATGTTTAGTATGTTATGGTTATAAATAATAAGACAGCGTTTAAAAATGTATACTCCTGTGTGCTTTTACATCACCACATCTCAGAGGCCGGTCTGCTTTTGTTCCTGCCCTGCACTGTGTTGATCATACTAATTAGTTGTGGGCATACCGCAATGTTGAATCATTTAATAAATGGAAAGGAATAACATCTTCTGCTCTCCTAAGTAAGGACACTGCTGTCTGTGTTGATCTTCAAGGAGTTTTAGTTAGTACAGCGATGCTGACAGCCCTCTTGCTAAATTGCTGCTCATGAAGAAAAATATTTCTGTGCAGTGCTAAGCCATCAGCCTGCTTTAGTCTGTTCTTAGTCACACTCACAGTTCCCATTGCAGTTATTTAACTATTCTGCTTAACAGAAAGTTACCATCGTGAAAGCAGAGAGATTATGCACGTAGTATTATAGTATGTGTTATTACTCAGGGTACAAAGAAAAGCAAGCAACAAAAGGAAAGATTTCAGATATATGTAGGTGAAAACATATTTGCACCATTAAATTATTTAATGCAAACCAGTTGTAAAAATAGATATTTGTTATTAATGCCAGACTGATCCTAAACGCTGGTGCATGACTGCACCATAGCTTCTGCTTGTGTATATTACAGAAATGTTTATAGTTAAGTAAATACTGTATTGTGTGTATGTGTAAGGGACAGCAAACACAGGCGATAGGAATTGCGAGGACGTGTGCAGAGAATACCAATCTGCTGCTGTCAGATGGAGCCCAGATGGCAGCCAATCATTGCACAAAGATCTAGCACCCACGAGTTAAATGCGGATATTATCGTCCACTTTGTAAGAATCTATTTCTCTCAGAGTTACTTAAACATTTTTTCACCCATTCCAGACTTGCTCACAATTTAAGAGCTGCTCCTGAGATTTGATGACATCAAATATACCTCATTTTCTACAGCTCCCAGGAGTTGCATTTTTTCACTCAGCCACTTGTTTCCCTGAATGTGAAACAATTCTGCTTTGAAGGTGTTTCCCTAAATTCATTAAAGAAAGCACCTGTTGACTTTGCAGGTGCCACACCCAAAATGGCTTCTTCTCTAGTTGGGTTCAGCCTGTTCTTAAACTTCAAGTAGTTACTAAATGTTCATTAATTGCCTCTAAACAATCAGTTCCATGGTTCCATTTTGTTTGCAAAAATGGTACATGGTCATAGGGGTCACAATTCATTTTTGGTTTCTAAAGCTGACTACACATTTCTCTCTGATGAATTGTAGCATTTTGGGTTTTCCACAACAGTAAAGGCAGACAAGGAACCTTTTAATGCAGTTTTTGTATCTGATATGTAATTCAGTTTAGGTCTTGTGGGTTTTTTTGGTACACTAATTCAACTTTGCATTTTTTCCTGTGTAGATCTTTCATTTTTCAGCATCTTTCTACACAAGAAAATAGAATTGAGGCTTACTTTTCCTTTGAAATTGATATGACAGCAAATAACGTGATGTTTCTTAGTTCATATTTCACAGTCACTTTTAAGAGAAAAGATGCCTGACATAATGTAATTTGTATGTGCGTACATGTGTGCAGATACCTATTTGTATACATATAAATGTGTTTCTGATGGCTGTCTTTCTGAACCGTTGTTGAAAACTTTTGTAGTTTCATTTCATCCAACTGTTTTCATCCAAATGTGTTATTTGTTGATCAGTTTTGTGGCATAAAGTTAAGGTTTGTTTCCTTTGATATAGATTATGCTTTTCTGAACAGTTCACTTCTCATACCAAAAATGAAAAAACAATAAATAAAAAAAAATTCAGTGTTCTTCTTAGCTATTAATTTATAATATGAAAGTGCCTATGTGTATCTTCTTAATTTACACCCAAGTGCCTAATATATTTTAAAATACAAACTGGCAGCAAGTTGAAAATAATGTATGGCATGTAGCTGATTGTATTAGCCACAATGTCATGATTAATGTTATTTGTTTAATCTTTAATTATCAAATGTATTAAACAGTAAAAATTCATAATTGATTATTACGTTTTGGGGTGATGGCAGTAAGCTGAAATAGTAGATATAAACTGAAGAGCAGCAATAAAGCAACTTGAAGGTTTAAAATGCTATGAGAATAATGTATCCTGCTGTGGAACAAGATGAAATAGAAGCCTCATTTAATCTGGCTGTCCATTTTATGGCTCATACTCTGATTCATTGTTGCTGTACATCATCTTTTTAAATAGAAAGTCAAAGTTCACTAACTGCTTTTATAAAAGTTGTTTCTGCTTAGGTCCCACAAGAGTTAAAAATTGTGCGCAGTCCTTTTATAGAAAGGCAGTAATCGAGGATTTATCAACTGTGATTGATAATTAATAAGCATGAGCGTACTCAAAGTGAGAGGATTCGAGTAGAGCTTTTTCATTCCTCTATATGGCAGTTGTTCAAGTAATGTCAATGAGAGAAAATGCAGTTTGGTGGTTGAATTGAAAGGAAATACATGCTTCCTTCTTCACACTGGTCTCACACTTTCACACTGCTCTGAGTTGGGCCAGTGGATGGAAATAAACTATTAATGTCAGATATAGTGGAGCATTATCTTTCTGAGGTCAACTTTTGTATGGTATGTCTTAGTGGAAAGAGTAAACTACTGTAAAATAAAGCTCCGGAGTTTACTTCTGTCTTTCCTTTAATTCAGTTTGTGTTCAGACCTGTCCCTGATTTTGTCTTTACTTCTGTTACTTGTAGGTGGAAGACAGTCACACTCTAGGTTCTTCTGGGAGCCTTCCAGGGCACTGATCTATAAATCTCTACAATATGACTTTCTGATTTGGAGTAACATTATGAATTTATATGTTACGAAGCTTCAGTATATCTAATTATAAACATTTGTTGTATGAATTGTTTGTATTAATGTTCTTTTGTGAACTGAGCTGTGCATCAAGATTTTAATTTTTCAAGATAATTTCTGTATGTGTTATAACCAATGTAGTGCCCAGCAGACAAAATATATAACAGTAGAACTCTGCAGGAGATAATGAAAATATCTAACAGCAACATCAAACTTCAAAATCTGCTAAATTTGTTTTGACAAACGTTGTCCTTTGTTCTTCCTTCCATTTTTCATAGAACAGAATGGCAATTCAATAGTGATGAGTATTACTGTAATTGTATACAACATATCCTTTTCCCCTGACAAGACTGCTTTGTCAATAGTAATTTTCTCAAATCTGACAAATAAACACCAGCAAAATTCTTAAACATATGTATGCTACTTCTCAATTAAGATAAAATGGACTATTATTATTAGCATTTTTTATTTGTAAACCTGGAGATAGGTTGAACGAACATAAAATGATAAATTCCTTTCCTTCATTGTTACGTTGTGTCCATTTATTTCAAACAACACAGGTGGGTTATCTTTCTTTTTAATTTTCTCTTTGTGTGGTTTTGTTTTGTTTACAAGTGCAAGGAGTCATTCTTTGGAAAAGCAGCACGCAGTGAATGGCTATTTGAGATAATTGGGGCTGAGGTGATCAAACTGACCAAGTCAGAACATATTTGAAACTATTCTGGGGGCAAACCTTTGAAATGCTGTGTGAATGAGAAAGTGAAAAGAAGCAAGAGATAGTGGCAAAGAAGTTAGGATTTTTCTCTCTCTCTCTCTTTTTTTTTTTTTTTTTTTTTTTTTACTAGCATTTCCTGAATCTTTTAAGTCTTTCAAATTTAGAAAGATCGCAGTACCACGAAAGCTTTATTTTCAGTATTTTCGGTGTGACAGGAGACAATTGCAGAATTATTTTTCCTATTCATGAAGCTCAGTTCTGAAAATGGTCCTTTAAACTTTCATATTACAGGATTACTCACAGTTAAACAACCTAAGTCTTTTGTGAAATTAACTCTTGAAACAGGGAAGTGTAGGAGATATTTTACTTAGAAGGCAGACATAATTTTACATCTGACCCATAGAAAACATGTGGATTTCTCATAACAGGCTGTGGAAAAGTGGTTCAGTACTCTGAAAGATCGGGCTGCTTGAAAAAAAGTGTTGTGTATAAGCATCTACTTCTACACCTCCAAAAGAGATTTGAGCTGAGTGTAACACCACCAAAGATTTTGAAAAAGATCCAGAAAGTTTATCAGCTAGGCATGAAATGAATATTTAGTGTAGAACATCCTCAAAATCCCCCCCAAAATGCTTCCTGGCATAAAGACCTAAGTTTCCAAGCTCTGTTGCCAGTCAGAGACCTGACAGACACACATTTTTCATCTAAATCCTCAGCTGGCATGTACTTCTGAACTAACCGGCAATGCATAGCCCTACTGGATCATACTGAAACCAACTTCCCCAAAAGATTACTGTCTTTCTCAGAATATTCTTGAATGTGCCAATTTTTTGTACAAAGACTTGGCATGAGTATATTCATAAGAGCAATATTTTACTCTTTTCTTCTTTGATTATATCTGCTTTTTAGTAAATTACTCTGAATAACACGTATTTTTCTGCTGTAACATACATAAGGTGGCTTGGCACTTGGAACAAAAATGCAGGTTTAAATCCTTCAGGATGCCTTCACTTTATAACAAAATGGGCCTCTGACTCATGCTTTTTCTTCCTATTTTCTCTTGTTTTCTATTGCTTTATGGGATCTTCCATTCTTTGTGGTATGGGGTAAAGAGATACAGACTATGAGGAGTTCAGTAAAATGGGCAAACTCTTGATTCACTGGAGTTAAAGTCAAGTTAAACACTAGAATCTAGATATTTAGTCCAGTTATTGTTTTAGTTGCTTGTGCTATGCATCTTCAAACGTTTCATCATCTTTCTTATACTTAGGTGCCACATACTAGACAGATAGTTGGGATTTGGCTTCGAAGTTCTGGATAGAAGGGAATAATTGTATCCCTAAAGCTGATGCATCTACTTTTGGTAGCATGGTCCAGTAACTGATTAACATTACATGACATAAAGGCTCACAACTGACTTGCTTTCAAACTTTTTGTACACCCTTATCTTTTACTGCAAAGCTGCTTTCCATTCACTTGTCTCCCAACCAGCCTGTACTGCTGGCAGTGTTAGTTTGTCTCAAAGATGGAAAACTTCATGTAATTTTTTTTTACTAATCTTCACAAGGCTTCTGTCAGCCAATTCCTCCTGTCTCTTGAGATCTCAGCAAATGGCAACCCTGCCTTCCAGCATATCAGCTGCTTCTCTCAAAGTGCACTGCAGTGTTTTCAGCTCTTCATAGTGACCCAACTCCTTGCATAACTTTCCATATTCTTAAACAGCCCAATTGGACCTGGTACATAATTGCTAACTTTTATTTTGCTCAAGTATGAGAAACACAGCTAGGAATCTAACTATTGCTGTAACTGGTTGTTCAAATGCACCTGTGTTTCAAAGTCTCTGAGACCTATGAATATCCTTGGGAAACAGTTTCAAGTGTTCTTCTTTAAACACAAAGACCAATTAGTCTGTTCTTTCTGAATTCATACTGTTATAAGAAATACAATATTATCAGCATGCGGATTTTTAAAAAAGTACAGCACCAACTAGATGTCTAGCTTTTTAGTGCATATGTTTTCATAGTAGTACCAGATAGTATTAGTTCACTGTATCTTCTGTTCAGCTTTCTCAGCATCAACTGTTAGATATCTGAAAGCTGTCTGTGGTGTGTAATCTATCTATACCTCTTAATACTTTCACATTGAGTTATACGTTATCAGTATAGATGTCTGTTTTAGTCAATTTTTTAAATAAAGTCTCAATTAAAATGAAATGATCCTATTTGCACTCTAATATTTTTATAAGTCCCATTGTTGGATGAAATAGTTGATAAAATATCTTTTTGTCATTAATTCCTATAGTACCTTATGAACTGTGATGGCATTTACACCTCAAGGAAGTAGGCTTTGTATCTTCTTATAAAAGTGGATGAATTATGGTGTCTCATTAGACAGTATTTTACTACACTTGTACTTATACACAGCATTTCCTTTGTAAAGTTATAAGACTTTGTGTATTCTTTTTTTTTGTAGATAATTCCTGAATTTTTCAATACTATTATCTTTTCAATCACCTCCAGAAACTAAGCTAAAACTTGTATTTTTAAAACATAATGTACGATAATGCTGCTTTGCTTAGAGTCCTTTAAAAAATACCGAAAAACTTCGTATTCTGAATGCTGTTTTTCCCCAGAGGATTACTCAAGGGAGTTTGACAGATCAATAAGATTTAATTATCGCTAAAAAAATGGAAAAGATAAATTTATGTTATATCTATAATGAAATCAGTTTTCAATACACAAAATTCTTGAAAATAATACTCTGGGTTGGCAATAACACATTATGATACTCAAAATTTTTACTGCTTAATACATTAATATTTTTAAATGGAATTAGCTTAAAGATGCTGTTTGTTCTTGTTTCTTCTGCAGGCAAAATCACCAAATAGAGAGTTCTTTTTTTCTTCCCTTGCAGTGGTAGTTGTGGGTAAAGTAGCAAGAGACATTAGGAGACAAAGTGAGAATACCTGTGTGACTGGTGATTCTGTCACTGACATTGAGCACTGCTGTACCAAGCAGGGCTGTGAGTGTATATATGAGTAGGACAAGTGACTGTGCAAATTTAACTGAGGGATTCAAACTGCAACACACAGTAGCTGAAGGAGTACTGTGGTACTCTGTGGAGGAAAGATATGACGATGCCTGCTCGTCATCTTATTTATTTGTTCATTTTGACAGTCTTGTTTATATATGTTGTAAGCTGCTCTGTTTATGTCTGAAATTAATACATAACTGGAGAAACAGGAACAATCACTTTTAGGAACTTTAAAGCTACTACAAAGGAAAATAATGACTACTAGGTATGTAATCTGAACTGTGCCTTGTCCCCTGACATAATAATTGCATGTACTCATGAATGTTAGTATGAAGGTAGAAAAGAGTACATCTAGATGATCATTGTGGTGCTTTTCAACACAGGCCATTCTATGATGATTCATACTGCAGCAAATTTCTTTTAGTTCCATTTATCGCACCTGTAGATCTAGCTTTCCATCATTTCTTACTTGTGAGATCTGGTACTTTAGAATGGAAATATGATATGATCAATGTTACAAAGGTACTAATGTTTTCCATTACTTTTTTCATGAAGAGTTGTCAGTAGGCACTAGCAGATCAAGAAGGAACACACGGATCTTTACTTTCCTGTTAATATAGCTGTCAAACTGTTTTCAAATTGATACAGGCACAGAGTATTCGCAACCAAATATGAAGTTCACTGGGTTAGAGGGGGTTGTATCTACTGGGAATATAGAAGTGTATATTTGAATTAGAGTACAGAAACTGCACATTTTGGATGTATTCTCAGGTCTTCCATTTCCTTGAGAGGTTCTCATGAAATTGTGTGTATACCATTTAGAGACCTTTATTTGATATTTTGTACTTAATATCCTAGTAAAATACACACATGGAGTTCTTCTTATCTGAAGGAACAGATATTACTAAAACCTGCAAGACGTAATATTCTGTATATTTTTCAGGTTTTTTGTTTTGTTTTTTTAATTGAGATACGTCTGCTTGTACAGAAAGGTTAATTTTTGTCTTGGAGAGAGTGTATGCAGATGAGGAAGAAGCAGTCTAATGTCATTGTAAATTCATGAACTGTATCTGCATAAAAAGTTCATCATCTTATTTTCCTGCTCTAGAAAGGAAGCAGCTAGAAATGACAGGACATATTGAAATGAAGTCTCGGAGTTTCACACATGCCTAACAATGTTAAATCATTTTGTTTTCTCCATAGGATTTTAAGACAGTGCTGTCTTTTCCCCAGTACCCAGGGGAGTTTCTGCACCCTGTGGTATATGCATGTACTGCAGTTATGTTGTTGTGCCTGTTTGCTTCCATTATCACCTACATTGTCCATCACAGGTAAGAATTCCATTTTAAAGTGCTTATGTTAGAATGATCAGAGTTATGCTGAGGTACTGCAATTTTTCTAGCCCACACTGTAAGGAAAAATGATCTGAATTGTTGCTGGATGGTAGTACATGATTTAGACAAGAGAAGTCACAAAGAAAAGAAAAAAAAAGGTTGCTTCAACCTTTACCAAGGTGTATCTTTCCTGAGATGTATGTCTAAATGTCTGAGTACAGTTCTTAAGGTTTCTAACTTGACAATTCCATATAAAGCCACATGCACTGTCAAATTGCAGTCTGACGCATTGTGGTCAAACAGCTGTAGTGAGGGTATGGGGTCTGAGACATTTCATTGAAATATTTGGCAACTGTCATTGGTTAAAAGAAACTTTGACTTTTAAGTCTTCTTGATTTTAGAAAGCTTTTGTGTTTTACTTTATATAAAAGATTTATAGAAATACCATTTTAACTACATTTTTCTGTTAAAGACCATTAGCAATTTAAAAGAATAGGAATGTATTGTACTGTAGAAGTTGCTAAATATTAATTAAGTGAACTTAATGCAATGACTTCTGATCTTCAGTTACCATTTAATCCTTTAGAGATGTCTTGTTAAAGTTCTGCATATCTGAAGCTATGCAATAAGCCTTTTGCTTTTATCACTCTTCTTTAGATGTTTGATTTGATGGAGGAACCTTTAAGCCAGTAGGAACCTTTTTACATCCTCTATTACTGACCTCAGTACTGTATAAATCAGACAATTCTAATGGCATATTGCTGAATAAGTATTCAATCAGCAAATTTAATTCTATTACATTAATCATTTTTCCAAAGTATAATTTTCATAATAGATATGCTTTCTTTTTTTTCATCTTTAAATGTTATTTTTCAACAGTACAATCCGAATAAGTAGAAAAGGATGGCACATGCTTCTCAACTTTTGTTTCCATACTGCTCTTACCTTTGCTGTTTTTGCTGGTGGAATCAATCGCATTAAATACCCAATTTTATGTCAAGCTGTAAGTATCTACCTTAGTAATTATTACTAGAAGAATGAAAATTTGAAACCATCTTTTAACATAATATTGATAGTCCTCTTTCTTTTCATACACTGTTTATGAATCTTAAGATCCTCAGAGTAATTCATTATTGAGCAGTTTGACTCAGATTTGCCCTTGATGTTTCCTAAATAGCCCAATGTTTATGGTATGATTACATTTTGTAGTTACAGCTCAAGCTGAGGTGATAAAACACAGTACACCTGTGATTTATATACCTCTGTTGGCAGGATTGGATTATTTCATATCCCTTTCCAGAGGTGTAGTGTCATGAGATGCATAGAATGGGCATGACTTTGGTTGCTATGAACACAGGGACATAGTCTGTGTAGCATGTGATAAGAGTTATTTCGGTTGTCCTGTATAAAGCCTGATGAAATCTTGTTGCAGTTCTGTTTTGTTTTTATTATTATTTCCTTTTCGGTTTTGTAGACCTGTTCCAGATCTCATGAACGCTGTTGGTTTGCAGCTGTAGTAAAGGACTTTGTTAAGTCAGTATTCTCCTAGGTTTTTTGCCTGTTACTAGTCCAGTTCTGATTGGCTTGAATTGGGTGTAAAAGTAAGATTTGCCAGACAGCAGCAGCGATGGCCCCCCATACTCTACTTCAATTCGTGTTTGCTCTCTTTTTCTCACCTGATGGCAATGCCCTGTGGCTTGGGAAGGGTTTCAGCAGAAACATCTGTGATAGCAGTAATCTTCACTAAATGTTAACTGAGATGGATATATTTGTCATTCCTTAAACAGCCTATATTTCTGCTACCTGAGTTGTTGTTTTTTTTTTAAATTAGCATATGTATATTCTCCTTCTTTTATGCATGGAACTGACTCGGCCTACTGCTGTCACAATATTTCCACATAATTAAAACCAGAATAATGTTATGGAGTTTGAGCTTTCGGAAAACAATTTTTTTGCCCCATAATAAACCTTCCCTGACATCAGTGGCTCAATCTGCTTTTGTTAGCTAAAATGAATTATTCTCTTGGACTGGGAGAATGTTCATGCTTGGAATTTCAAAATAAATATACTTATTTTTGCCTTATAATATTTATGTAATTAATGAAAATCATAGCATTAGTCATCTAAGCACTCAAGCCAATTCTCAGCATGGTTACTGAAAAAAGCAGCATATAAATTGCCGTTCTGTATTTGTGTGTAAAAAATCTTACAATTTTTTGCTATTTCAAGTGAGCACTTGATTGAGATATAAAGTTCAAAATTGAATAGTAACAAGGAATAATAAGCAGCAGGCCTACTTGGAATATCTTTCTTGGAATTGTTCCTGTTTAAGAAGAGCACAAAAAGAATATAACTAGTCTTTAGACAGATACACAAACCTGCTCAGATGCTTGTATGAGTTATTACTCTGATACTGGCAGCACAAGATGACCTTTTTATACTGGAAGTTAGGGGAAAGTGTGGAAGACTAAAGGAAAGAGATGTTTTACTCCAGCTTCTGTTTCTATGCACTATGAAATGTATCTTTTCTAAAATTAATTTTTAAAAATTAATTATATTCTACTACATAAGGCAACATATAACATACAGTAAGTATTTAAACCTATTGCTTTTCATGTTTACACTGATTTAACTAAACCCAAGAATTTCTATTAAAAAAAAAAAAATAAAAATTGTTTGACTAGCTAAAGAGTTGTTACTCTGGTTTTTAGTGAGATGCTTTGGAAACCTCTTGTGTATACTTGTGCATAACCATCAGTAAACAATACCTGAAAATGTTCAAGCACATTTTATTTGCAAAATATACGTGTAAACATTACATAGTTTTCACTTATGTGACACAGTTGTCCATGAAATTATTCTGAGAGAAATATCTCTCAGTCTGGTAAACTGTATTGTAATTAATCTGTAAGTCCTATCAAATTGAAGTATCATTTACCATTTTCTTTATCTGCAGTTTGAAAGTGAGGGTAGCACATTATTTTGTAGGGCAGCCATGGTCATGTCATTACATGATCACAAATGACCATCTGTTGTTACAATCGTTGTCTGGTTATTTACTTTGCAGGTTGCATGGAAATAATAAGTATAGCAATAATAATGAATAAATGATTGAGATAAATTAGTTATTAATAGTAGGTTATGAGTAATACATAAACCACAGGATTGTCTTCATAAAATGCATTATCAGTGACAGCTGTTTAGTGCTATACTGTTGGGCCAGATCCTGAGCTGCTGAGAAACTTGCATGCCAAGATTAACTGAATGGATCCAGTTACATATACTTTCTAAACAGCTTCTTAAAGTTTTCAAAGTTGTATGACATCATACCACTCAAACAGACCTTGTCAGAGTTTAAGATATGGGAAAAATACAAGACACGCTATTTTTGGGTTCACAGTAGAAACTGCTTGATGGAATTAAGTAGGGCTGAAGGATGTAACAAATAATCTAAGAAAAGACTGCAGACCTTTTCTTGCCTGCTGACATCAGTTTCATCAAATTTCTGTTGGTCTCAGTGCCTGTCTTCTCCTGTTCTAACCCTGTCTTCACCTGTGACTTAACCTTCAGGGTGCCAAAGAAGTAGGGAGATCAGATCTGCCAATGGTTTCCTGAAAAGCTAATCTATTTGAACATTTCAAGTAGCTCGCGTACGCAGTGACGGGAAGAATGGTGCCCCTTTTCTTCTGCCTATTGAATATAGCAATTCCTAAATCAGTCAAACCGATGAAAGGTATATCAGCCTAGTTGCTATGGGTTTGTGTGTACTTCAAGTCTAACTTTCTGTCTCTTTCTTTTTCTTCACTTCTTGGAAAAAGCTGGTATAAGACTGTTAAGAGTATATTTGTGAAAATACCATTCTATTCTACTATATTTTTATTTTTAGCAGGACTAAAATATTACTTATACCACATTTATGATAGCATCGGTTTTGCTATAGCACAGGTATCTTTCTGTCTGTTACATTTCAGAACACAGCTTCATCCTGCAATAGTGTATTTCCGCTTTTGTTTTCCTGAGTGCATCAGGGAAGGTTCCAAGTGCAAGCATTTTCTTTCATAACTGCTATAAAGTGCTGTGAAAGCCACTGAACCTCTACTTTTCTTATTGTAATGATCCTTAATATTTTCATTAAAACTTCACCACAACATCCTTGTCCAAGTTAAATAGTTTACTAAGTTGTTGGGTCTTTTTTCCTTCAAAATTAACAAAAAAAGGTGATTCCAAAGTAACTTCAATTGGTCACCTTCTCTCTCTAAATATTGCAGTCCAGGCTCGTTTTAAGCATAAAGAATTAATACTATGGTAATGGATCCATTTTCTCTCATGAATGTATGGAATAACCTTTGTATCTCCTTGAAGGCAAATAAATTGAACTATCTGGAATCTAAAAATCTGAAACTTACTTTTAAACCTGCGTGCCTGTTTCAGAGATGATTTTCTATATGATTTTCTCACTTCTTGTATGTTTGCTATGGAGTCTTTACAAATGTTTTATAAGGAAAACTGAGTGTCAGTCCAAAAGAGCTGTAAAGAAACAATCAGATTTCCTGTGTGAATTAGGTTATATCTACAAACCATGTGAGATTATGCATGAACTTGACTCTGAGTGTCAATGAGTGATGGCAGTTGACACAGAGTCCAGATCTTTGAGATTATGCCAAAATCATTCAAGTAAGGCAAAGGTTGCGTTAGGAACAGAATAATGAGATGATTCAGAGACAGTACTCCAGACAGAAAGGTGCTTGTGCCAGCCAGTGGAGGATGTAGTCATCCATTTGCATCTTCCAGGGCTAGGCTCTCAGATAATGTTCATTCAGAGAGTGGAAGGACACTGTTTCTTTCCTGTTCAGAATGAGATGGCAGGAACACAACTGTAGCTGGATCACTCCCTGTGGTGTGAAAGGCATTAGTTCTGTACCCTCAGTCTGAAGGATTTCTGTTTTCCTGTAGAGCATTATAGCCATGAGGCCCTGGCAGCAAGGGATTGAAATGATCAATCCCACTCCATGCATGATTTAGAGGCACAAGGCCACAAGACTCAGGAGAGAGAAAACTGGGACAGGATCATATTATTTTATATTTTCCATCCTTGTGTCCAGGCAGAAGGTAACATGATCATTCATTGACCTACTAATTTAACAGGATTTGAATCCTGTTAAACTAAGGAGATCCTGGAGCTAATAGCTGCACCTTGTGTGGGAGCCTGGGATACAAAAATATTTTTGAAGGAGGAAAAGGACAGTAGTTATTTATACTCTAGTTAGTTTGGTTCTTTTGTTGTTGTTGTTGTTGTTTTTTAAATGATGGATGTAAAATTAATGTACTGTGATGAAATTTGCCAGGGCGTCTTAATATATACAGAAGAATGCTATTTACAAACTTTTGATAGGTCTTTGGTGTGGGTCTGCTTAGCTTTACTGCAAGATGAACCACACTAGTCATATGTGCAAATAAGACTGACAGTGGCTAGAAACTTTACCAACAGTAACTTTGCATGCTGTGGACTTAAATATGCATGCTGAAAATTCTACTTCTTGGTCTTTTCCTGATCAGACCTACCTCATTTCTGGGTCTCAACTCCTTGCTATAAAATTTTCTACCTCTGAATAGAGCAGGGGTTTCTTTTACTGCTAAGTGATTTATAGTCATGAAATATATCCAGTGGTGTAGGAGACTATAGAGTAATTTGCAGATCCCTCCATTTAACTGAAAAGACTCTGTGTAGAGTTAGTAGTTATATCAGAATGCTAGACCATGTAGAACTGGTTGAAGAACAGTCTGAGCTGAAATAAAATGAAAATAATACTAATTTTAAAAGAAATATAATTTAAAAAATAGAGGGAAACAGAAATTGTGCTCTGGTTAAATCTGCTAAAGAGAGCTTTTTGCGCCAAGATTTTTGGCATAAATGTGTATACTGATCACTACTATGGTAACTGCATCCTGTGGGAGATGTTTTTTATAAAGTAGTGAGATTTATTGAAGGAGCACATACAGGCAGCACCTTCTTACTGTAGAGAACTGCGGTCTTCTATTCAGTAGGTTGATGCTTATTCCCAAATATGAGTTCTGAGGATAGAGTCCAAGGAAACACGTCACCCAAAACTGCACACAGTATTTGAGATGTGGTCACACTGTGGCAGAGCAGAGTGGGACAGTTTCTTCCCTCACCCAGCCAGCAGTGCTGAGCCTGTTGCACCCCAGGGTATGGTTGGCCCTTTGGGCTGCCAGGGTACGCTGCTGACTCACATTCAAGCTTTGTAAAGGCATAAATTCAGTAACAAGTTATACACAGATAAACTCATACCCTGGACTTTTAGTGCATAATCCAAAGGGTTATATTTGCTAAATGAGATTTTATTGAACGGAAAAGACTTTGTCCTGTTCCCTTTCTTTTATGTCTTGTTTTCCCCTTTTGTGTCCTAAGCCATTACCTCTTGTACTCATAGTGTAGCTCTGAGCAGTCTGAAAGAGCAGCTAAGTGCTAGAATGCAAGAAACGGATCTTCATGACATGAATGCCAGTATGGAGATATGGGTCAGGAAAAGGCAGAAAGCAGAGCACCACTTTGAAACTGATATTTTGAGGTGAAAAAAATACCTTTTCCTTTGGGTTTTAGTATAGAATCTCAGTGCCCCCTTGCAAATTCCACATTTTGGTTGTGTCCTCCTGCATGTTTTGTCTCCTGTTGTCACCACTGTTCTGCAAATCCATCAGTCATCAGGAGGTACTGTAGTATCAGGATATATCCTCTGCCTTAAGGAAGAAATGCAGACTGAAATGTTTATTTTGAGACAAAAAGATACTACTGGAAAGATAGTACAGAAGATTTCTGTCTCTTCCATGTTGCTTGAGTTGTCCATGTATCAGGAGGAATTAAGTTGTTGAAAAATAGACATATTATGGAGAAAGGTCATGTGACTAATGTGTGATATAGCAATATTTTCCATTCAGTTCAGTAGTCTCTTGACAATTTCAACAAAATTGTTTGATCATGTTATTTCTAGGAAATTTCATTC
Source organism: Excalfactoria chinensis (assembly GCF_039878825.1). Taxonomy (NCBI): domain Eukaryota; kingdom Metazoa; phylum Chordata; class Aves; order Galliformes; family Phasianidae; genus Excalfactoria; species Excalfactoria chinensis. The sequence continues at coordinate 24,718,134 of NC_092830.1, read as the reverse complement.
ACTCAAGCAACTGATCGTTTGTGACTATTTATGACTGTATGGCCATATGTACTGTCTTAATTTCATGTGTTGATACCTGTTCACGCAAAACTCATCCCAGCTATTCATCTTCTTATCAAATCTTTGGCATAATGTGTAGAATAATTGCAGAATATATAGTAGAAGTGTTATGCTTAAATGAGAAAGAGGTTATGAACCAAGTCACTAGTATTTTTCCACTTCTTTCTTCTGGTTCCTACCTTTCCGTTCTCCATCCCTCTTTTCTACCTCCTGTCTTACTCTTTCATTCCCCCCAGCCTATACTCATATTCACTATGTCCCTGCTGAAATGCTGCAAGCTGCACATGAACTAAGTTTGGGCAGCACTAGCCACTGAACTGGCAATGTCTTCCAGCTGATGGTACAAAGTTGTCTCATTCTCTTATTTCTGCTTCTTTTAGCTCAAGCGACAACAGCTACAAAGGCTTTATGCTCTCTTGTTTAATGTTCCAGACAAGCTCCAGAGAAAATTACAAGGATTTTTTGATGATACTATTTGCTGCTATATTCAAGTTTATGCTGCATTATGAAATATAAACAAAATTAATGCGCTTTTTTTCTTTACTGATGAATTATTTTGTTGAGCAAAAGTGAACACTGATTCAAATAAATCATTATAATAGATTTGTGTTATCTTTATTTAGCAATTTTCTGTATTCTTTAAACATTTATGTGTTCTCCAATTATAGCAATATTTTATTTGTCGCTGCAAAATGTCAGGTTATTGCTTCAAAGGTAACCTCATTTTATATAATCAGATGGAAACGTAGCTGATGAAATAAAGCATTGCAGATTGGATAAAATTCCAATTACTGTTTCTATAATAATGAATAATAATTACTAACATAACAATCATTTTAGTATTTTAGAGGAGATTGTGTTTTATTTTACTTTAAATGATAAACACACCATTGTCTTAGAGACACCGTGGTAATAACACTATCAAGAATCTGAGTGTTTGCTTAAAGAATATCTCAAAACAGCTGCTCATTACAAGAAGTCAACATTGGCTGTATGCATGTGAGATTGAACTACAACAGGATATTGCTAAATAATTGATGAAAAATTATAGAACATAAAAGCAAACAGTTATGGTGTCTTTTTTTTTGTTGTTGTTTTTTTGTTTTGTTTTGTTTTGTTTTTTTTTTTGTCATGATAAGCTAACAAAGATTTCAACAAAAGCCAAATATTGCATCCCTTTAAATCCAGGTGTAAAAGTTGTCATTAATCAGGTTCTTTACAAATGTCTTAAACATCTTGGTTTCCTAACATACCATCTGGTATCACAGATATTATCTATGATAGATAAGTAACAGATTCCGTCTGCTTTCTTAAAGTGTTTTCATTCTGTGGTTAGAAAGAACCAGAGAGAAAGGGAAAAAAATGATGCAATTACAAATTCAATTAAAAAGAAATCTGCTTGCTTGTACAATTATGTAGTAAGATTCTTCTTAAAGTCCTGTTTTACTGATCCACTTATTATTGACCTGTTTAACTGTCCACTATTTTAGGTTGGCATAGTACTGCATTATTCTACACTATCTACGATGTTATGGATTGGAGTAACAGCAAGGAATATTTACAAGCAAGTAACAAAAAAAAGTCAGTCATGCCAAAATGGAGACCAGCCTTCCTATCCAAAACAACCACTGCTCAGGTATGGAACATTACCCATAATATTTTTTCTACATATTTATAAAAAATATGAACTTTGAAACACTTTTATTTTTGCATACTTTATTTTTACAGCCTGTAAATAGAATCCATAAAGAATTAAGTCTCTTTGGAGTATATAAAAATATGAATATTTATCATGTGCTAATAGTTAACTATACTCAAGAGATGAGATATACATAACTGGTATTTTCTACGTTCAGGTGCTTCTATCAATTAAAGTGTTCCTGTTGCTTTCCTATGGATTAAAAACAAAACAAAAGAAAACAAACAAACAAAAAAAAAGCTGTCTTTCTTCTGGGTTAAGGCATTACTCAACCATCAAAAGCAACTCTATAATGACTTTTTCTTTACTTCTATCCTTTTTGCTATAAATCTTGCTCACACTTACATTGATTGCCTAGTAACCTGATAGCAACCTTCCTCATTCCACAATAGAGATCTAATTCTATTACCAAAGAGACTGAAAGTCTGGACTCTCTGTCAGCTTTCTAGATACAGCAGACTAACTAACATGTCTCTGATAGTGTGCCAGATGTAGTGCAGTGTCATGAACTTAAGATTAACTGCATCCATCATAGAATAAGGATTTTAGCTTGGTGCCCAGCTTGACAGAAAAATTCTCAGCCTACCCTAGGAAAAAAAAAAAAAAAAAAAAAAAAAAAAAAAAAGGTTCCAAGATGTAGAATTTCCTACGAAGTACATGAGAAGAGAGATTTGCCTATCATAAGGATAGGTGTTGGCTCAAGTTATTCTGTGTCCCTGCGTAGATTTTAAATGAAAACTGAGACAGAGTGAAACCTCCAGACAAGAGTTTATCCCATTTGTCTTGGATGTTGTTGTGACAGTTATCTTATGGAGATGTCCCTTTTCTTCCTTCTCATGGAAAAAGTAGTCAATTTAGATTATAGACCACAGTTTTATGTGCTGAAAGATGAGAAGTATTAGTTATACTCTTTTTCACTTTGCTGGAAAATCCCTGTTAGCATACACTTTTAAAGACATTCTAGCTACTTTATTATCTTCAACACAAAATGTTTATTAAGTGATCCTTATAATGGCTGTGTGAGGTTGTCAAAACTTGTTAAAAATCAGTGAGAATATGAATAGGGCTTTGATGTCCAGACTCTGTTGAGGGAAATCTTTATTAACATTGATTAGTTCCCTGATCTTTAAAACGTATTCTTTCTGGGGAAGAAATTATATAAAGTTCACATGATTTTTTTGCAGTCAAGAGAAAAGTCATGTTGAATATATTAAATTTGTTAGGTATAAGCAAAAGGAAACACTTTCACTGAGAGTGTCTGACTTTGCTAATCCATGATTTACTATACCATTCTTCACAGATGAGAATTTCACACTTCCAGTTACTAGCTTATGGCAAAATGAATAATTGCCAATTTTCACATTCTGCAGTGTGGCTATTAAGGTAGAAAATTGTTTCACATTACATATATCCAGCATAGTGAATGTTCTTCAAATTCAAATCTTGTTCAAGCTGGAAAACAGCAGGCAATCAGGTTATGGTAAGGATTACTCTAATTAGAATCCTTGTTGCACCAGTCATGTCGAGGTTCTCAGCCAATGAAAATAAATAGTAGATACTTCAAGTATAGTAATAGAGATGATAAGCCTACTTTTGACTGTAAAAAACATGCATATAATTACTTAATAGCTAATGATTCCACAGTTATTTTTCCCACTCTGGGCTCCATATGTCCTAGAGACACATCCACTGGTATATGTAATAGGATTTCATAATGGTTAGTACTAGCTTCAAAATAATAAGGATCAGTTTCATTTCATGTAGAAAATGGGCATAGCATGTGTACAATTAAAAATTGCTTTAAGCAACAAAAAGACAAACGAAATAATTGGTAATTGTTGTTCTTCTAGAGGTATAATGATAATTTTTTGGCCATTTCAACGTTACTGATTTCAATAAAATTAAAATCATATTTTGTCTGCTTAATAATTTTTCCATAAAATCAGTCTTAGGGGCTTATATTTCAGTGTGCTCATATATAAGAAATGTTTTAAATGGATTATTTTTGTACTTATAATCTGATGACATCCTTGATACTAAGTGCAGCTTGGGTACATAAGACTGCTAATAGCACAGTTGGTTTGGGTCTAGGATTCAGGGAGATGGGTGTTAATTTCTTTCTTCATTAACATCAATAGTTATCAAAACAATATTAATTTTATTCAAATGGAGATCAAGCTAAGTTCTTTTTTGTGTCAGGACCTTAAGTGCTAGAAAGTATATTGTACAGTTTGCAAGACACTTTCTAGGAAAATGTGGCTTGTTCATATCTGCAGACCTAGTTTGGCTTGTAGTCGGTTTTGTTTAACATAAATGCACAGATGTGTTTGGCAAGAGCTGCACTTTGCTACTCTATTTCAGCCTTTTCTGGTAATGAATGTACATGGTAGACTAGGTTTCTGATTCATGCTTGTTTTCCTATTCCTTGTGTATGCATTTGCTATATGAAACAGGATATTTTTTGTGAGTCATGGAGGCAACTGTCAAAAAATCAGTTCATAAATCTGTGATATGACGTTTACCAGGAAATGATAAAAGTGCTCGTAGTACATTTTTGCAAGAGCCTTGATCTGACCTGAAAACTAGCTGAAATACTGAAAATACCGAAATATCCAAAATATGAAGGAAACCTTTTTGCAGTAAAGGACATTAGTTTGCAACAATTGATTCAGTTTCTGTGCCACCCTATTTGCTTATTCATTTACTGAAGTAAGGCAAATGATGTACAGTTGATTTTCTCCTGTTCATTTTACTTGAGCTGCAGCAGGATGTATCCTATTATGTAAAACAGTGATTCCCTATTAGTTTTTCCTGTTTCAAGATACAGAGATGAAACATGAAATCTTTTTATAGTGTAGTTTTACTGAAACTTGTTCTCCATGGATATAAAATCTTGAATATTGCCTCTTTTAATGTTTTAATCATGTATTATATGATGCATCATCTACATTAAACATGATACATTATATACATTTCATTATATATTTCACAGGATATTTGATATATACTATGCATTAATTACCGACTTAAAACTCTCAGGGCCTACCACTTAGTCTGAAATCAGCTGCAACAGTTCTGTCATTTTTCACTAAATGTTTCTGGATGCTAATGAGGTGGATCAAATTAATGCAGTATTGAATTTTGTGTATTTAAATGCTGAACCCTAGCACTTCAGCACATAATGAAATTACTTCCTGCAAAACATACTCTCTGGATATTCTTAATAGAAATATGTAATTCTGTCTGTTCATCCTCTGTGGACATTTGTGAAACCTGGTAGTGTTTGGCTTCTGACTCATCTGAAGTCAGATTTTGCCAGCAAAGAAAAGGGCAGATGAGATTCAGCGGTTATTTGTGGTGTACGGAACTTCTCACCAGCCCAAGCTGAGGCACAGATACCATTTATTTTTGTAGCTGATGTATGCGTGCATTTTTCATCTGATGCCTTGTGCACATACGGCTTAGAAATACAGACCAGGTAGAAAATGTATCTTAATGGTTCTATTAACATCATGCCTTTCCAGAAAGAGAACAAAATTAGTCTACTATCATAAAAAAACACTGAGTACAATTGCATTATCAACATAACAAATAAGAAATAAATAAGCTGCCAGCTGATGTTAAGGAGACAGATAATTAAGTTACCTTTAATTTCATGTTTGTGTACAAATGTCTCCTATTTCCCTCCACCCTTTTTATTCAAAGAACATCTTGCAAGTTAACTATTAGAGCAAACTTAGATTAGAAATAGTCTAGTGTCATATATCTGCCATGAAAAAAAACACACTTGATGTGAATAAATAAGGCTGCAGGATCCACAGGAAAATAGATATCAAGTTATGTCACTATTGCTGCTAAATTGCTCGCTGTGAAATGTGTATTGATACACTTTTTGAAAGGTTCTTACTAAAGCAGTGGGCTTAGAGGAAAAGTACCTCTTTCAGCGCCTTTGAAAAATTGTAAATCTACCAGTAGTAGCAATTTACAAATGGGTTATAAGTCCTTTGTTTTGAGTTCAAAATTCAAGGCTCAGTATTATGACTATTAAAAAACAACATACAGACTTTGAAATGTCTTAATGCTGTTGAAAATACTGTCCTTTAACTTGCACAGAAGACCTAGAAATAGTAGGTGATAACTCAAATGGTTGGCTGAACTGTAATGTCTGGTAATGGATGACTACATGTATACATACGTGTGATTTTCTGCTGTTCTTTATGAGCTTATATATGGGCAAGTTATGTACATCATCTGTACAGTTACAGAGTACTGAGTGATGTCTTGGAAATAGAAATGGGGTCTTCCTTTTGGGTGATGTTCATGGTGTAGCAATGACTAGGAGCCTACAACTTGATCACATGCATGTGAAAGGGGTATAGTAATGCTCCATTTGCATCCTTCCCCTCCCTCCTACAAACATGTCAACCGCTCTTCGCAATCACTCCCTGGCTCATTATCTCAGCTACCAAAACACTAATCAGTAGTATCTAACTAAACAATAGCTAAGAATCTTTGTCTGTGACATTGAATTACGTGATGTTCTTTCACTGAAAAAAGGGAAAAGCTTAAATGTACAGGAAAATCTTTTTTGATTTGTGCAAATGAATCCTGTGATGAACCTCTTGTCTCTGAAAGGAGATTTTACAGATTGTTGCATGATACTACAGGCATAATGGCATCTGCTTGGCTCCTGACACGCCTGTTTTTCTTAGGATGAGTACTAAGATGCTTGGTCTGGGTTCTAATAAGCTAGAACAAGCTCATGGGCCTGAATGGATCTACTGTGGTGTACTGCCACATTTGCCTAACTGTGAGTCCCAAAAGCCTGGCTGGAAGTGTGACTTCCATCACTATTTGATAATATGGTAGTTTTTACTGAGTTAAGTCACCAAGAGAGAAGATCATTTTTCCTGAATTTGTGCTGCATGCTGCAATACTCAGTACATCATTGAAAACTGGCATGTGATGTTTTGGCACAGTAAAAGAGGTTATGGTACACAGACTCCAGTAATCAAGATTTAATACATCTTATATTTAGTCATTTACCAGACAGAATTTCTGTAATAAAAATAACTGATGATTTCTGATATTCCTAAGGTTGCAAATGTCTTCAGCAAGTAATCTTTGCTACTCTGAGAATCTAGAAAATTTCCCTGATCATTCATAAGCAACTGACAATAATTTATTGCAGCAACATAGCATTCAGCACAATGGGGGATCCAAATTTGACTGGGATAACAGATTATTTATTGAACGTAAAGTTTACCAAACATATCATGCCATGTTCTTGGCCGTAGTCTTTTCTGGATCTTAAGAGTGAATCATACAAAGCAACTTAATTTACATCCTGACAGACACAGGCATTGCTTGTCCCCTTGACACCACAAGCTCTGAAATGTAGTTAAGTTCTAGTGCATTTTTCATTTACACTGGCTCTCATGAATTTCTGTCATCTTGTATCAAATAATGATTGAGAGAGAGGGAGAGAGAAAGAGGTCAGATGAAAAGCATCCATTACAGTCCATTGTGTTCTTCAATATGCTGTTCACGTAAACATTAATGCCTCTAATCTTCACCCATGGAATCTCATTTTTTTCTTCATACAGTGAACATACCAAGTCACCTTTATAACGTTTAAATTTAGGCTTGATTATCTCAAGAGTTATCTACCATTTCCTTAACAACGCTTTATAGTTTGTATGTGTTGAAATAAATGGGAAATGCCAGAGGGCAAAATTCTCACAAGCTCTATGGAGATCTCTATATTTTTATCTTGACTATTAGAATAGCCACGGTTCTTTCAATGCAGAGTAAGTGAAAGTAAATGCCCCACACCCCTTGAGTAGATTTTCCACCATTTAGATGAATCTTTGTACAGAAAAACAATAGTCTTACTTGAAAAAAGTCACCTATACCATGTTGAAGTTGGTTGTATTTTAAATACCTGATTGCATCCCTTGCGTAGAGGATAGAATACTTTGTGGGCAGTCATCAGGAAGCTCAACTAATATCACTGGTATTAACATTGGTGTTTCTTATTTTAGTTATTGTAAGTTAAGACATGAACATTGTCTTTTCCAATGTATATTTTTAGGTTGTTGACAAACTGCTGTAATTAGTTTGATTCCTTACTGAACAGTGAAAGTTTTTGCAATCTGTGTGAATTTGGAAAGTTGCTTCCAGCCTCAATACCAGAAGTTCTTAAGCAGAACATAGTGTATAACAGCTATTTTCTTGAATATTATTTGTGAAACAGTGGTTCTCTGTTTCTTACTTCAGTAGTTATTATATTTCTCAGGAAGGAGAAAAGTCATATTGCTGAAATACTTTATTTTATTTATTTTGCATTTGAAAAATAGGTTGAAAAGCCATATTTTCTTTCAAGATATTCAACTTTATTAGTCAAAATATTCATTATATTCAACATAAAAATAATCTACTTGTAGTAAGCTATTGTAAGGGATATTGAAACAAACTAAGGATAAGAGCCATCTTTAAGCTTTAGCTTGGGTTAATAATTTGGCTAATCTTTTGAGCAGTACTTGTTCTGAAGGCAATTATTTTAATGACTAATGTTCAAATATGAATGCTAATCTTATATGTCAGACTTTACTGACTGACATGTAAGTTGTAAAAAAGGAAAAAAGCTAATTCTGGGACCCTAGACGGTACAACAGGAAGATTCTGCCACCTGAGGTATAAAAGCTAGAGAGAGCAAAAAAAGATGTCTCTTCGTCTCTTCATCATTAAGGTAGAGAAGATTGCAGAATCTGAGCTGGTTTGATAACATGTTGATATTACGTGATATGTGATAGGCTGATATGTGGTCAGGTGAGTCAGGGATTATAGCCAGAGCCTTTTTTTTTTTTTTTTTTTTTTTTTTTTTTTTGCTATCCAGCAATGAAAATGAAAGCTATGTAGAGGAAAAGAGTATAAAGTGGTAACAAGGGAAAGTTTTCATGAATTCTTCTTGTTTAGTTTTTGCACATATGATGGAAGTGTATTTTGCTTCAGGCTGAAATTATCTTAGCTCAAAGAAAATGTCTAATCTAATTCAGCTTTGAACTAATTGTTCTATTGCTAGTCCATTTTCATTAAAAAACAAAATACTAAAATATGAGGTGTATTCAGAATAGAAATATATTGTTAATGGTGCTTCAAGAAAGCTGTTGAACTTTGCATAGGACACATAAATATCCTTCTCAGACAGCACTCTATTGCCAGTATACACTGTCATAACAAGGAAGCATTTTCCAGCATAATGTGAATCAAACAAGAGATGTATTTAGAACTTTCTTTTTTCACCTTCACAGTGCCTGAAAACACTAACAAATGCCTTAAGTGAATGATGCTTTGAACAGAGGTTCCCTCATTGACAATCTTATTTCAAGAGTTTTTTGCAGTCAAAGTAGAAAAGGACTTTGTTACTGCCATAACTTCATTACATAAAGTGCAGGTGAGACACACAGGATGCTGAGTCATTTCAGAGTAGCAATCTAATAATATCAAATCTTTGAAATGTTGAAGTAGAAGGTGAACTTTTATCCTCTATGTTTAAAGAACAGTGTCTGAACTATTTCCTATGCATAAAATGAATGGTTTATGGTTACTGTGAAAGAAAAATATGTTAACTCATTACTTGTAAAGGAACTATTAAATGTCATTGCACTTTGTATATCAAGGTCCTTTGAACTGGAAGCATCCCTGGTTCTAAAGTTATTGACAGAGATAACCCTACCCTCTCACTCTTGCCCCCCAAAAATATTTCACTGATATTTGGTCAGTTAATAAGGGAATTATATGGTCTTGGGGCTTAAAAATTGTTGACAGCATGAGTTATGGCATTTGCAAGCTTGTGAAGAAGAGACTTGAAATGATTCCTATGGTATTTTAGGTTTTAGAGCCTGAAATTACAATATGCTGACCTGCTGAACCATATTAGGTACTTTGATTGTGAGTTCCTGGAAATTCAGAATTCTTGTCACAGTGTATTCCTTGTCTCAACACACTCTAGAATTCAAGATAGTCAAATCCATAAGTGCAAAGGATAAGTTAGAGTGTAGTGTAAGCTTGATAAAATGTTCTGTGCTTTGATATTCTGCTCCAGGCAAAATGTAAGATGCTGATTGGAAGTTTTGCAAGTTATAAAAATCTTTGAAGATAATATATTCAAACTCCAATGGGGGTTTTGTAGAAAACTTTATCTGGTTTTTGGAAGAGCTAAATATTTTCTCATATAAATGTCTGGTGTCCTGTAAGTAAGGCTTCATTATGCAAAAAAGCTGAAACTTGTAGAATAATTTCGTATGTGTCTATTGCCATGGAATGGACAAAGAACTAAACATTCCCATCTGCGTGATATAATATTCACAACAGCTACAGAGAAAAACTTTATGACATTTAGTTGTGGGTGACGTATTGTTATTGAAATTATTTTAAAAACCAGACTGTGATTAACTTTTAGAAAATTAGAGATGCAGGATACAAATCCTTCTTATGAAAACTGCATTAAAAAGAAGGAACTAAAAGCTTGACATGGGTCACCTTTGTTTTAAGTGACTATGCAAATATGTCCAGCTTAACTGTAGTGGGAATTGTGATGTTGCAGGGAAGTACAGGATGTGAAGAATTGTGACGTGCAAACTGATGAACTGCTATATCACATAAACTTAGAACACTGTAGACAACCAACTAACATTATATAGAATTATTCAATAGTCTTAATAATGGCAGTGCAGTACAAGCACTATCTCTTAGCATTTGCCAATACATTGCCACTATTCTATTTCTGGATTTAAGATAAGATAAACCAAGATGCTTTTAGCAAGTATGGTGTCTCAGAATTTTGCCTTTTCCTAAAAATCTAAAAAAATCTAGAAAACAGGAGGCAAAAAGATTAAAAACCTGTATTAGGAGAAGAAATTTTGACCTCCTTGTCAGTGATATGGATCTCTTGAGAGGTTTCACGGTTAAAAGGGCAAGAAAGGAAGAACATGTTGTTTCATGTTCTGCTTAGAGTTTGACTTCTGGACTCACGTAATTTGTCTGAACTCCTCAGCCTGGACTTTTAAAGCAATCTTCTAACTTAATTATTTGCAATGGCAGCCATAAAAGTGGAATAAAAAAAAAGAAAACATGATTTCACATCACTTGAAAATTGTGGACCTTCATGGCTAGTTGTAAGTGTGAATAACAACATTGTGAAGATATTTAAAAGATATTATTAATGAAGTCTTTGGAATTACTGAAGACAATAAATAAAAAACTTAATTCACAATGGGAAGTAAATAGTTTGTTGTTAGAAAAATAATTTAAACTATAGGAATAGTTGATAATTCAAAAACTTGTCATTAGTAATTTGTTAACATAGATTAGACAAACCTCAGCTGTTCATGATTAGTGTTTAATGTGACCCTGCCTATGAGCATTTGAGCGGATTAAATGCATTCGTGTTCTACAATTCTATTATTCTTAAAACAAGGTTTTTTCTAAGCATTCTAATTTTTCAGGCTTTTATTTACTGCTGAATTCCTGCAGCCTTGTGGATCTCACAAGAACCTCTAGTGTTTTATTATGCAAGCAAATTTTGACAGAAGAGATTTTGAAACTAATGTGCTCCAAATATGCCTTCAGTGCTTGGAAATGTTATGAGTCTAGTAGAAACTGGCTGCTGATCCTCCAGGTAATTTTATTCAGGTACCACATTACTGTATAAAACATAACAAAAATTAGGCCAACTTCTTCTCTGAGACATCCACACCCACAAAGCATTTTCAGAAAATCACAGGGAATTAAACATACATAACCATAGGAAAATTTTGATTCACAGTTGGAATTTATTGCTTATTGTTAATTAAAAATAAAATTCTGTTAATTCCTTACAGTTTTAAAGATACAGATTTAAAAAATTTAAATGCATAATGCGTAATATTCAGCATTATTATTAAAACAGAATGTCCGGATTAGAGTTTGTTTGTATATTATATCTGAGTGAATACTCACTCAGATAAAGGACTAGTGCCATTATTATTGGACTACAGTTGGTACTCTGGGAATTGCTAAAGATTCTAACAGTTTACATGAAAGCTGATACAGATGTTCTGTGAACATAAATCTGAGCCCCAGATAAAGGTGAATACTATTTATCTATTGATTAGGAGAGATACCTCATTACTATTTTATCTATTAATTAGGAAGCGGTAGAACTATAATTACTGAACATCATTAGTGTTCAACCCTCAATATTTATTAGTAGTATCAAGGAATTGGATAAGTTAGTAATGCTGTAGAAGTTTACCCTCAAATATTTTATATGATTTTTTTGTTTAAATGTAAGTGTATTTCCCTGTCCTACTATGCTTATTACAAGTAATCACTTAGGTTGGTAATTCATAAAGAACATAACCTACAAATTTACACCTGTAATAGATGAGTTTCTTCAAATGTATCTGTTACTTTATCTCCCAGGATATTTTTTTTATTTTTATTTTTTTGTAAACTTTTATAGTCATTGATTGTATGGAGGGTCTAAATTTGAGGTATTTGCTATGTAGACAAGTAGTCAGCTCTAGGATCCTGCTTCTCCAGAATAAAACCCAAAACTAAACAAGAACAAACAAAAAACACAACAACTAAAAAAAATTTTGAAAAGACAATATTCACTTTCCAGAAATGTTTATATACTTGCGCCACTTTGGAATTTGATTTCTGGGATTATTGATGCCAGTAAATCTCCTTCTCACTAATCAGAGATAAGGAATAGGAATCATGAGCGAAGAATTACCACTGTAGTTATTTTCAGAAGAGCTGCCCTATTGTGTCTATAATTCATATGTATGGCATCTTGGACTATTTAATGTGTCATACCATAATCTTGTTATTGTCTGATATAACAATCTTATGTTCTTATGTAGATTCTTATCTTTACATCGTTAATATTGAAGAAACATCCTTTCTGAGGTTCTGATCTTGCCAAAACCTATAGCAGTTATTATACTTAGCAAAGCTAGGCACTCTCTTTACCTGGAAAGCTGAGCAATGAGGTGCTTTATAGTTTTAGGATGCTAGCAGTGTCTGTTCATTCCTTTTCAGATCTCCATTTTCTGCATTGGTAATGTAGTAACATAACATTCTGGAGATGGAATGTCATTTCCATAGTTTTTAATTACTATTACTCAATTGTTAGTTATTTATAAAGATAAATCTCTTATTTCTCTGCTTGCTCTTTTCTTTCAAACTTTCATCATCTCTTTTGGCTGAGTGTTCCAATAAGCCCTGTGTGTTTCTTTCTTAACCATACCCTTTGACCTTTTTTATATATGATGGAAAAGCTTTGTTTTTGCTCCTGGTTAAAATCTCAGATAGGAGTCACCTAAAATAGATTTCTGTGTATGTCAGTTTTTAAACAACAAGAAAAAGCAAATGTTCATGCCATCATCGTATATATAGCATTTTCCAGAGCTTAACTTAGTAAGACTAAAACCGACAACAGCAAAAAAATTTAACATTAAAACTAAAAATTGGGGGCGACACTCATGAACTCATGCCATTGTACCTTTGTTTTTTATTTTTTCAATAGGGTGAATTAAGGACAAGATGTCAAACTGAATTTTTGCCATTAACTTTAAATCTCTGCGATTTTGTAGATTCAAATCACTGCTGGAATACAGCTTGTCCATGATTTAATAGTGGTTAATCCATAATCATTCATTCACATATAATCTTAAGAGAGCACGCTTTTTGCTGCCTCTAGATTAGAAGGTAAAATTATATCCTATGGAAAGGGAAGGAGAGAGTGTTCAGAAAGAAGCCACAAATCCAAAATTATGAGAGAGAGTTACTTCCACTGTGTCTTAACTCTTCACAACCTTTTGTTATACCTAATGACACCTAAGTAAGTTTCTACTTTGATATCTGTCAAGAAGGTAAATTCGAAGTTGTAGATAAGATTGTAATAATCTCAATATAGGAATAGTCCGTTAGGGAAGGAATAGAAAACAGTGCAGTTCTGCATCTCACTTATACAATATTTGACCAAATTCAACAGGAATGCTTACATAAGTAATAAATCCACAACTAACCTGATAGAAAATAGAGAAAATTTATAGATGCCAAAAATTTTTCTATTGGTGCAACTATTCTATGTTGCTTTCCCAGTTGTAGGTGTTGTTGATGTGATGTTGCATGGGGCCTATTTCTGACTTCAGTCCTGTCCTTAGTTACATCTTAATAATTCACTGTGCTCTTCTAAGCACTCTGGCTGTCACACATTCTTCCAACTATAGGAATATTCAAGCTATTCAACTGTGAGTCAGTCTTCTGTGAGTAGTGCATATACTTCAATTTACAGAGGGATGTCAGTTTGATGAGCAGTACATCTAAAGAGACTTTCTTTCAACATTTAACAGCTGGTGTGGATTGGATGGACCCTCATAAGGTTTATAGATAATGATCAATAAAAAGTTAATCATAAAAACAGTGTTTGGAAGAAATATCTGTAAGTCATCTAGCTTAACTCTCCAGTTCTGAAAATCTCCATGGACCAATTTCTTCCTTCCATCCTCATTGTGTTTACTCTTAGCTTTCATCCCAAATGGAATACTGTAAGATGGAATGATACAAAGATGGTAACAGATATTCAAAAGGTTATTTATAAGGAAAAACTCATCGATATGGATGCCTTCGCTGGAAAATACTGAGGCAATCTCCACCAGGGAGCAATCTCCAAGAGATGCTGCCTTAGTGGTGGTCAGCTCTTAAATGAAGTCTAGGAGAGGTGGAGTCAAGCTCCACCCCTTCCAGGAGCACAGCTAAATTACTCTTACCTGTGCTCCCACAGCTGTCCCAACACTTGCCTCAGCTGATTAATCAGAGGTTCAGGCTGTGATGACCAATTTCCCATACAAACACAAACATGAAATGTACACATTGTAAGAAAAAAGGATCACGAAAAGTTATTTCTGATCCCCACAATTGAAAGTATCCCTACCTCATAAGGAAATTAGCACAATTTGTAACTTCAAATGATCTTTTCCAAAAGTAATGGAAAAATGGGAATACTGATATCTGCAGTTGACAGCACTTGTATGTGATTTGGCTGACCATTAGTTGTCTAATTTAAGTAAAGAACCAGAGCCTTCCTCATTACAGAAGAGAGTTCAGTCATAAGACTATTGCACAGGTAATCATCTCTTCCTAGCTGTTAAAGGAGCAAGTTTGTTTTGTATGATAGCTCACTACCAGATAAAGAACATTTATAGGCACCTTCCTCTATTATTTACTCCTCAGTTGTGAAATCTTCCCAACGAAAATATATTTAGAGAGTCTGCATTTCTATAAATTGTTTCTTGGCGAATAGAAATAGAAAACATTTTCTGACAATTTGTACTTCAAGTAGACATTAGGTACTATCAAATTTGTTTGCTTCTCAAAAATATATCTGACAAGAAGCAGCGTGCTTTAAACAGTTTCTTACCTCAGGCATGCTGTTATGAACAATAGTAATTTGTTCACCTTGATCAGTGTACATTGACCAGTCAGTATGTGTCAGCATGAAGAAGAGGGACTTAGTTTCTATGCAACAAAAATGTATTCATTTATGTGAAGAATGAATATGTGGCTACTGTTATTGGTCTGTAAAATACTAAATAGATTAATCATTGCATTGTGGGTTAAAAATGAGTTGGTCCAACAAATCATTAGTCATGAAAATATGGAAACTCCACTCTATTTCAGGTATTAAAATTAAGGAAGTATGGAAATACATGCAAGTGAAGCTGTTGTTCTAAAAAAGAAATTGAAGTCAATATGCAGAAGTGACTGTAAAATAGAAATTAAATTTAAAAAAGAATTCAGTAATAATAACAATATAATGATAATACCCACTCTGTTTTTAATATATATAGATACTACAGACTCGTAAATTTTTTCTTGTGCAGTTCTGGTCAGCAATTAAAAAAATGTTGAAGTGCCTTAAGAATTGATATGCAAAGTCATTCAGGACGACTTATCATGGGATGTTAACATCTGTGCCTCGTCTTGTACTATTTTTACCTCACAGTCTTTCTGTATGGTTTTCCCTGTGATTGAAAGCAGTATTTCATGTAATTGAAAATCATGTATTTGATGCTTTTAATACAAATTTGTCCTAACTTTGAAGAACTTAACAGAAATATTTTAAAATGAGAATCAAAACAAAGCACAACATTTCTTTCTTTACTTTGCACTGACTATGGACATTAGAGGAATTCAAAACCAGCATGTAGGCTTTTCACATCAGAAACAATTCCTTTCATATGTTCTCTAAAAATGTGGGTTTGAGTTACTGATGACAAAGGCTCGGTAGCTTTAGAGAATCAACAGAAAGGGTTTTGTGGTTTCCATGGATCTTCTGTGTAAATGCTTCTCAATTTTAAATGGCCCTCTGGGTTTGTGACTGAATACTTCTTGTAAACCAAGAAGATTTAATAATCAAAATGATATTATTTTTATTTAGTATGTGGTTTCTTCATGTCTTAAACAAGACTGTTCTCTCACTTTGCCTGAGGACACATCTTACTCTAGCTGTGTGATTAGATTTTAGATACATGCAGTTGAAAACAAACCCAATTACCTAAATAGATGGAAGGTAGAAGTAAATTGTGATTAGCGCATGATTGTAAAACCAGAGATGCAGAAGCCTGAAACACTAGCTGTTTAATTTTGATGATGCAGCACCTAATCCTTAACGATATTTTAAAGATGTGGCTTTTATTACCTAACCAGCAATAACTTCAGACACAGTAAGAACTCCTTAATACTTTGAAGTTTTAATATTTAAAAGCCAATAGAGCTACGTCTATTTACATCTATACAGAGACAGTATATATGTCTTGAGTCTTTGTGAGTGGATATCATTTTAAAATATGCATAGGATGCACCGAACATATCTAAATTAAGAAGTGAAAATTACCATTTTTCTGTACACTTAAGAAAGCAATTTATGAGGCAGTGTGGATGCATAGTACTAAATATTAGAAATATGTATATTATCTAGTGGAGAGAACATTTATAACTTTAAAATATTTCTGAGGGTATTCTGTGTAACAGTAAACATCCAATCACTATTATGCTACAGAGACCAGCTGATGTATTCAGCAGTTTTACGTGCACTTATCTCTGAAGCTGTAATTTTCATTTTCATTACAGAAAGCCCATTTTTTATGGCAGAAATTTCAGCTTTCATAGGGCAATGTTAAATTTCCTAAACACATTATTTTAATGGCCTGCATCAATCAAACAGGCTTTATAAGATGCTTGAAATGTTTCAGGGCCAGCAAAGATAAAAATGCTTTTTAGCCTGTTGCAGCTATGCTTTCTTGTTACCGTTTCCTTTCTGTAATTAGTAAAGCCAGCATTCATCACTCAAGAATAAGGAAACCTTAGTGTAAAGGAAATACTGTCTTTCAAACCCATGAATTTAAGGTTCCTATTTGTCTGCTAGCCTTTGAGCCATTGAAATTCATGTTTTTCACAACTTGTTTTCATTTTTTGTAATGGTAATTTATTTTCATTTATATTGTGGTCTCCTTAAAGACCTCTGTAAAGATGTATCTTTGAGACCTTCCTACTCTATTGACCGAGTTAACCTAAGATGGAGAGAGGTTGTGAAGTTCTTATAATTTTTACATGAGCAGATGAGTGGAAAAGATAAATAGCTCAAAATAAAGGAAGGCTGAAATTATAGACAAAAAAGTCATAACAAGAGGAAAGCTCTCAAGAGAATCTCGCACGTTTTTAGAAACTGAATAAAATTGTAAGCCAAAACTTGTTGGAAATCAAATTTCAGCTGTTTCAGTGACCATATAAAATCTCAGTAAAGAAGGCTGAAATTCTTTGCCACATAGAGCACCCTGGAGCATGGTTTAATATTGCATGATATGATAGAAGGTTTGTAAGAAATTGTGCAAATTAAAAATGTAGCTTTTCTGGAAATTCACATTGTATTTTTCCCTTTCTTCTAAACAATTTGGCTCCCTCTGGCACTGTGGGCAAAGGTCATGCCCTTCATATAAGATCATTTATTTATATAAGAGAGAATAAGAGAGAAAGGAAAAGAAGGCATAAATTTAGAAGAGAATTACTGTATCCTCCCTGGAGGTATTTTCAAGAAGTTCCTGTATTCTTTTTTCACTGTCTGTTTGCACACATCTGTCTTGAATGTTCATCCAGGCAAAGCTAAGAACAGGCCACCTGGGTCTGCCAATGCAGTCCCACTCTTCGTGAAATCAATTGCTGGGTCATGTATATCTTCTGAATAATTCCACACATGTACAGGAGGAAAAAAAAAAAAAAAAAAAAAAAGAGAAAGAGAGGAAAATCCAGAAAATATAACTAAAAATATTATTCTCCAGAAAATGGGCAGTTTCACATGTCTCCTTTGAAACTCATGGAACCAAAATGATTCAGCTGTAATGTGGTAATTTAGCTCATAATAAAACAAGGTCTCAGAGTAACTCTTTAATACAAAACAAAAAGCAAAACAGATTTTGATGCCATTTTCAATATATCAAACTCATTATCATATGAAAGTTGGAAGACTCAAGAAGTTGTATTAGTGAATGCCAAAATATTTTGATGACATGAAGTACTATTAAAGAAATATTATTTCAAAATTTAGCTGTGGGAGAATGTAAGCCAGAAACCCCTTTAAGTGACTTTCATATCTGATCCAAATTTAAATATATTTCCTCCTGTTAGTGGCATCAGTTGATTACTTTTGCAGGTTTTATGAAATATTACTTAAAGTAAAACCAAAGAAATCCATATTTTCTCTTCACAATTCAGTGTGATTATACTGACAATCATTCAGTAGGGATAGTAATATATGTAACTATATAACTCTATATATAGCAATAGAATTAATAAATATATATAAATTAGGTATTAAATATTATCACTATTTTTGCATGTTTTACTTTTCATTTCACTTTCATATCATATAAAATGGCATTGTCATATATAGGCTGTTAGAATTTCTTGTGTTGATGAGGGTTGATAGGTTAATGATTCTTTTTTTCCCTCTGAAAGTCAGAAGGACATCTTGATGGTAATTGACTTTCTAGAGGTGTACTGCAATGCTCAGTGAAGCAGTTGTGTTTGATTCAGTAGGCTGGAACTGCAGAATTTTTTCAGCTAACAGCTCTATGCCGAAGTAGTCAAATGCCTGGAAAAATGAAGTAGCAATGAATTGTTCAGAAAAAGCGTAGCAGCCATTTTACTACTAGAAATTAACTGTGGAAACAGAATTGAAAAATCTGATGTGTATTCTAGGGATGAAATGATTGTGCAAATAGAAAATAGCCAAAATTGGAAGGATGAGGCTTTCACTTAGCTGCTTTTTGCTTTTTTTTTTTTTTTTTTTTTTTTTTTTTTTAAATCCAAACAGAATTTTCTCTCTGAGCTCTATTCTTAAAATATAATAGATAAAAATATATGTACATGCATATGTAGGTTGCTCTGAAAATAATGCCTCCTGTTTCTTTTCATGGAAACTACAACATGTACAAAGAGCACCAGAGCAGTATTTGATAGAGCAAATTCTCAGCTATGAAACACTATTTTCCAATACAGTCACCACCATTAGATATGCACTTCTTCCAGCGATGAACTAGAGCCTGTGTACTGCACTCATAAACATCTGCAACAGTGGAGGTGGCCCACTATTGCCACTGCTGAAATACACCACTCACTGCCTTACTGTGTTTACATCCCCTGTTATATCTCCATGAACATTCCACAAGCATCTATATATCTCAGTGGGCACAATTTTTTCTGCATGGAGGAACTGAATGGCACATCTTGTTCCATATGCACTTCCATATCAGATGCCATTTTTCAGATTTCCCCTCTGCTGCCATCTGTCACATGGCAACAAAATGTAGTGGAATATTTGTGGGAAGGTACTGCCTCTACTGCCATACCACCAGCAACCACGTCTGATGTCATAGTTCAATACAGTAAAATAAGAGGTATTACTTTCAGAGCAGCCCTCATAGGAGAAGTCTTTAAGAAATATCAATATATTCATTTTCGTTATCATCAACCTGCTGTATGTATTACTTAATAAGGCTTAATATTTTCTATCAGTGGCTAACATTCTCCCCATTTATTGTCTGGGTTCCCATGTTATAAGTCTCTAAGGCCACAACGAGCAAAGTGATATCACAGACAATTTTACTGGAAAATTAGAGCCCAGTTTTGTTGAGTTGAGGGTCTAGACATCTTAAGTTGAGCAAAAAAATCTGCAGAGCATTTTCTTAATGACTTTGTCATTCATCGCTCTGTGTTTTAGTTTCTGCCTCTAAATGGAAAAGATTGTATATATTCTCACAAGAACATAATAAAAATTAGTTAATGTTTGTGAAGCTCTTAGCAGCTCTTGATTTGCAATAAGAAGTAGAAGAAAGGGTTATATATAAAACCAGTAACTACCTGTCCAGTGAGCTTTGTTCCATCAGTGCTGAAAGAGTGAAAGGTCTTCTGGAAAAAAATGGAATGTAAACAGACAGTGAAAATGAACAATAATGTTGTCACATAAAAGGGCTAGATGGAATTCCTGCACAACTTTTTTTCCCTTGGTGTTTTGTTTTGTTTTGATTTGGTTTTTGGTTGGTTGGGGTTTTTTTTGTTTTTTGGTTGGTGTGTGTGTGTGTGTGTGTGTGTGTGATCTCCATGTTTATTTTATATTCGCAAACAGGGAAACAGTGCTTAAAAAACACAGGCTATCTCTTTTCACTGAGGCCATAAAGCAAAGCTAACATCATTTTTGTAAATATATTGGTAAGCCAAGACTATAGGATAGAATCATTCAATTGGAAGGGACCTTCAAATGTCATCTAGTCCAACACTAACTATCTGGGAAAAAGATAAAAAATGACAGTTTTTTTTTCTTTAAGGTACATTTTCAAAGCCATCTCATTTTTACAGATTCTTTTTAATTTATTAAAATACCCAGGAAAAAGAGTTATGAAATGATATGATGCATTAAAAAATCAAGAAGGATAATTTGAAAATCAGGCTTGTATATGCTTCAGCATTCTACAGAGCAGCTACTTATCTGTCTGCCTGCCTGCAGGGTACTTGAACTGTGGCATCTGTTTAGCTCAGAAGTTAATGACCATTTTCTATATGGATTATTTTCAGAAAGATGTTAAAATCAAATTCCAGCTCAAGGAAAAACGAAGGGAGAAGTCTTGCAGTGATATCTTTTTTTATTTCCGTGTTTATTTTGCAAGAAGCTAATAGATTGACATCTCTTCTGACATGACCTGTACCCTAGAAGTGAAGCTAATAGATCCATCTCTGTTTGTACTGGTGAGAAAGAGAGGAGACAATGGTATCCTTACATATATATAACATGTACTTATGTAGAGTTGGACATGTAGAGAGTAATACTTAGAATAAGTGTGCACTGATGGCTACTTGGGGCTAGTAAATTACTTGTCCATCACTGTTCTGCAGAAAAACAAACAAACAAACAAAAAAACGAATCTTAAGCAATAACATTAAACCCACAAAGCAAAGGTCTCATGCAGTTTTGAGCACAGAAAGAATGCATTCATAGGTAGAGAGAAAAGCCAGACACTTGAGCAAGAAATTAATCGCTGGATAGAACACTTTTTGCTCAGTGGCTTACTGTGTAATAGTTATGGAAATAAACTTAGAAGAATATACTGTATGTTAAGATAGTAGAATTGATGTTGCCTGCAGGGTATTGCAGTCATTCTAGCTGACATTATCCTGTTTCTCTCAGATTGACTCTGTAGCTCCCAGTATTTTGTAGTAGAGTTTGCCTTACAGGAGGAGCTTTAGCTGAAAAGAAGCTGGAAAATAGTAAGCTGTGATGTCATCAGAGAGACATCCCCCCAAGCTGTGTCTGCTTGCGTTGAGGATTTTGGGGAGTTTATGTCACTGCATGTAATGAAAAATATGGTACTTATTGGTCTCAGGTGGCTACAGCAGAACTTAGGGCTTCCCTCCCTCTCCTGTTCAGTGAGTTTGGTTCCTCCCCTCACAAATTACTGCAGACCATTTGAGTGTGCCTGCACAGACTGGCTTTCAGGCCTTAGATGTTGCCCACATTGCAGCTGAGAGGTGCAAATGCAGCACACAGAAGCCTAGCAGAGAATCTTTAATCTAATTAGCTCGAATAACAACATTAGTGAAGATGTGATAGAATGAGCTTCAGTAAATAAATGTACACTGATGTGAAAGCCTGCTAGGAATCCTCAGGACATCCCTGGGTGGCCTGAAACAACAATATACAATTTTTTAAAACTCTTCCCTAAGGCTATTGAAGCAACAGCTTGGCAGTTACTTCAAAGCCCCAAATCACCCCACAGTCTTGCCTGTAAAACAGTGCTAAAATATTATATAAATAAACTGCTTGTCAAGATCAATTTTTAGTCGTAAAAAGCTTTAATTTCCTCCCCATTGTTTACCAGTCTTTAAAGATCTGTGCACATGGCTATCTCAATTACAGCCAAATCCTCTGTGTTCACTGGCTCCATTGTAACAGTCAGATCTGTCAAAGCAGACTTCTCCAACCAGCCCATCTTCTGCTTCTGCCTACAGCGTTTTGTTACTGGTAGCCTGAGTATCACCCTTCACTTTTCTTGAGTGGTAGAAGAGTAACACAAGTTGATGAAATTGGCTCTGAGTCCCAAGTTACTGCGTGTTCTTTTGTGGAGAAGACAGCTGACTGGCTTAATAAGACAAACAAAATGATCTCCTAAGTCCCACAGCTAAGTCACTAAGTTGCAGGTGTACAACCAGGGCTTGGATAGGGTTCATTTGAAATATTTTTGTATGCTTTAAAAAAATCAGAGAAGGCAATTGGAAGATAACATCTGTGTACTGCACCAAAGGCTGTAGATCTTTAAAGCTTTTAAACCAAGAGTCCCATGAGAGGGAATAATAAAATGTAAGTTAGGCAGATTGGAAAATGATTTCGTTTTACTCTTTTTCACAATAAGAAAACAAATTTCTTTTGGGGGGGAAAGAGATGGTGGAAAAGCATTTATTTGCTCAATCTAAACGGTTCATCTTTAGTGTACTGCTTATTATATTATTTTTGAATAAGCGTTACTTAACAGTAGCATTACCCATTCTACCTGCAGCAACAGCAGCAGATCTCATTGTCTCTCCATTTGCAGCCCTCAACAAGGACCAATTCAACATATCTGGAATATTTGCTCAATGTATGTGCTCAGTCAGCTCTATGTGAACTACCATGGGACATTAATGCTAAGGTTGCAGAGGGGACAGTGCACACAGGCTCATCCTCTGCTAATCAGGCTTGTTGGGAGTAACAGGCAGATATTCACTGGCAAGGCTTCAAGAGTATTGGGAGGGATAAGAGCTTAATTCTTGCTCCTGCATGAATCTCTGGAGAGGCAAACCCAGTTTCTTGGGCTTGGAGACAAAGTCCTGTATGCCACGATTTCTCTGATCCCTTCCTTTAGAGTAATACAGAAGCAGTTTGTGTTTAAACATAGGAGGAGAATTAAGAGCTCTCACTCGGAAACAGGCTTTCTGCACGACCTTGAACACATGACGTCTCCTTGCTTGTTTTCTTATCTGTACAACAGAAAAAATGTTTACTGGCCACTCGGGTATCCATGAGGCTAGATTAATTATTTTTATAAAGTACTTTGTTTCTCTCAGGTAAAAGGTTTCCTACAAGTATGATCTCTAGCCACTTAGTGACTTGGTGTTTACGTTTCCTTCACTTTTTATTTATACCCTATCAATTTCAACTTTGCTAATGACCTCATCTGGGCATGAAAGAAGTCAAGAAAAAACAATGACTGTGTTAGTTAGATTGCATTTGTTTTGGTCTAGATTTCTTTATTTTAAGTATACTTCCACACAACAATAACCGTATGGATTTTCATGAACCACATTTCTTCAGTGACTTTTTATTATGATCTTTTCTCCCTTATATACTGTCTAGCATAGCCATGAGCCCATACAAATGGACAAGACTTTGCACTTCTATCCTTAAATTTTCTTCCATCTTCTGTTTGATCTATTTTAATACCATTCCTCTTGTTCACTTTTCTTCTATTTGGCAGTTGTTTTTGCCCTTCACCCTTCAAGAATCACAAATCCACCATGGAAGAATCATTTGTACACACTGTCATTTCTATTCACCGTGTTCCTTTTTTTTGTTTTGTTTTTTTTGCAATGAGACAGGGGAGGCAATGCGCTGTGCTGGATATCAGTGCAGTGTACCTTGAGTGCTCTGAAACCCTATGTCATTCACAGAGTGTATCTTCTTTCTCTTAATTACAAGACAGGGCAGAAATTTGGCTAGAGTTTGCCATGTTTTTGAATTGCTGCATAGCTAAGTGCTTCCAGAACATCTGATGCTACTGTTGTCATGTACAGCAGGCTGCTGAAAGTGTGAGCTATGAAGGAGGTTATCTAATACCCCAATACAGGCTTCTGTGAGACTTTAGATAAAGATATGATTAAACTGTATGTATCCAATTTGTAGAAAGTGGCTGCACTGCAAGAAATGAAATTATAGATTGCATTGTAGGTAAATTCTATGGTGTAATCACTTCAGAAGGGTTTGAAGTACAGTTTCCTATGCTTGATTCTATACTATTTTTCTGCTCTTTACTATTTCTTAGACAAATTGGAATTAAAGTTTCTATGCCTCGTTGCTTACCCTAGTCATTTCCTGAAATTTCAAAAAATGTCATTGAGCATGACTTTGTTAAAAATAATAATAAGCTGTTAGGCTAGCTTATTCAGTATGCTCAAGTCAAAAGATACTTGCAATCACTGAATGAATGGGTTTTATAAGGATGCAGCTTGTTCATTGGAATTTGTTGAGCTCTACAGAATAAGCCAAGTTTGAAGAAAATGTATATATTTAATGACTTTGAAGTTATAGAAACAGAAAGGCTTTTTGATGAATGTGTAGCATGATTTTCTCTGCTCTGTTTGCAGCTCAGATCATTAGGACAACGATTGACTGAAAATGTTAAAGTGACATTTTCTGAAGTTTAGCTTCAAATTCTGCTTCACAATGAAATGGTGGCAAGAAGTTAAGATATTTTTAACACTGGTTTTTACTTAAATGGTCGAGCTTACTATGTCTCTATTTCTGTAAAGATCCTACCTTGCAAGGACTGAAATTTAGGAATTTTTGTATTGCATTTTAGCAAACTCTTGGCTAGATTCTGGGGAGCACGTGTCCCATATGTCATCAAGTTCTTAGTCCTTTGGGGCAACATAATAGCAGTGACTAGGAAGTGTTTATATCCTTGCCTAATGTTTCCTGCAGCAAAGTGCCTTGAAAAGAAACAAATTTTGTCTACCAAGAAAAGTGCATAGGTTGAAACTAAAAATAAGTGGGGATGTTCAGAGAACTGGCTGAGCTTCTAGGTACAGTGAAACATTTTCCCTGTTTTCTCTGAGCAGCATGCCTCCCAGCTTTAGTGTCACATGTGCCAGGGACCAGTGCTCTCCACCTCAGAGACCACAGTGGTACAAGTGCTGTGCTCCATGAATAATTTTGTGCCTTGCTTATGTAAATGGAAAATATGATGACGGTATGTAATGCTGCATTTGAAATAGAAATGCAGGATGCCAGTTTCAGTGAGACAACCCCTAGGACTTCAGTGCAACCTAATGATGATACACTGGGTTGACTGCTGCTGCCAACCCTCCTAATTGCTCTAGATTACTCCTCTGTTCAGAAAATCTTTATTCATTTATTTATTTGCACAGTGGATTGCCCCTTCCCTCTTCTATTTCATTCACTGTATTTCTCTTGGAAAAAGGCTAAACTGTAGACAGATATCTGATTATTTCAGTGTATAATACTTACTTTTTGATAAATTTTAAATACAAATACTCAGATAAGTGAGTAAATATTTGTATTGGGAATTGGTGTTTATTTTTCATTAGACAAGGCATTGTTCTTCTTATGATTGTGTAAGTAACCACACTTTCTAAGGATTTACCAATCAGTCAAGAGATTTTGAAAAGTGGGTCCACTTAAATCTTAAATGTTAAGCTGTTCTTTTGGTTTTGTACAGTGCTTATTGTGATGGTGCTTTATTTATGCTTTTCTGGGTTTAGGGATATCTGTAGTGTTTCAGTCAGTATTGTATACTCAAAAAGCTTCAGAAAATAATGACTGTTTAAAAAAAAAAAATCAGCTACAAGGCAGGAAAATTAAAATATCACTTCTTATCTCTCAACAGATTTTATCTGATTAGTGGTGGAGTTCCTTTCATTATATGTGGGATTACAGCAGCAACCAATATCAATAATTATGGGATTGAAGGCAATGCACCATAGTAAGTACAAAATATGATCATAAATCTTTTAAGAAAAACATTTTTTTAATTCTTCTTATGCTGATAAATGTAACTGACGTCATAAAGTATACAGACATGCCACTTGGAATTGTATTTAATATGACATTTTATGGGTTAATAGCTATGAAAGCAGTATCTTAATCTGAGACTTGCTGCATCACCTCCACCAATTTGATTCCATTGTGGTCAATAGAATCACTTCTCATTTATAGAATCACTTCTCATTTACACCTCAATAAGTGAGAGGATATTAAAAATTGACTAATGGATGGCTTATTTAATGGGGCCACTAATTAACTTAATGAATTAAAAGTACTTAATTGTCTACCTTGAATTGATATTTTCCAGGTAACTTATTTGAAGTAAGTTTTAAATACTTGCTTCAAAAAAGGATATGTAAAAATTCCCCTTCTCTTGAAAACCAATAATTTTCGATTTGCGCCGTATGGAAATTTTCCAGTCACAATGTCTTTCAATCACGAGATAGCACTCTCATTTACCAGCATATTAGTGTTTAGTATACCTCCGCAAGCTGTTCAGGCATCATGTTGTTATTAATTCTTGGCATGAAACATGATATATCAATGAACTGCAATAAGCCTCTCCATAAAATCATGGCAGAAAGTGAAGATAAATACATTCTGTGTGAATGATCAACAAGGCAATGACTGATGCACTAATGGCTATATGAGTAAACTGCCAGTGTCTTGTTGCTAGTCCTCTAGTGGATGTTACTCTTGGTTACTGCTTTGAACATCTACTGTAATGCATTTGAAAATAGTTATATTCTGGATGTGAAAAGTGGAAACTGAAACAGAATGCCTTGTAACTGATCATTTGGCTTCTTAGAAGTATTTTATTGGTAATCAAAGTTTAAATTCTGGTAATAAATTAGTGCACACAGTGGCTAACTGTTTCCTCAGCCTGTGACCCAGTTCACGTTCATATATTTATTAAAACTTATTGAGTTATCCAATCACTTATAATCAACAGTATATTAAAAGAGTGAGATGACTTGGCACAGATTACAGGGGCTATACTTCTCTAATCATAGCCAATCAATACCTGGTAACACAGTCTCCTGAAAACAAGACACAGGTGATGGATGTCTTTAAAATCGGTTAAAAAAAACAACAACAACAAAAAAAAAAAAAAAAAAAAAAAACAAAAAAAACACATCTAATTCAACAACAATTATGACTTTCTCATTTTTAATAGTATTAGCACAGAAAAAATGTAGATACACAAACTAAAACCTTTCTCTTTTAATGCAATTGATTTTTGAAGTGATCCACAGTGAGATTTCACTTGAAATAAGAACACCCCAGGAGACTGTTCCACTGGGGGCCATTACATTTTCCACTGTGCATCAAATATGCAGCATCCAAATGTACTTCAAGTATTCACGTAGCTTTGGCCTTATTCAATTAAATATAGGTGGTAACTTACCTATCTTTTCAAAGATGTATTTCCAGAAACTTTTAATGTGTATGTCTGACAGCAAAATATGCTACATGGAGTGTTTCTAAGTTCATTAATAAATGGATGTACATTTTTGTTTAACGTTTAGTTTTAAAATAAATACATATATATTATCATTTACACTGCAGTTTCTTGTACTGAGTACCCATTGGGACTGCATCTTCTTTAGCTGAGAGGTTCTCAGCCTGAAAAATAAATTCATTCTGCCATTTTTAGAGTAATAGTAGATGATTCTTGGATTGACAGGAATGTGATATCAGAAGGTTCCTCACTACTTTGGAGGGACTGTGACCAATCACCGATGTCTAAATGAATATGAAGTATCTCACAGTTCCACTTTTAGAGCTTGAATGGATCATGACAGATCACCTCACCTGTCCTTCTGACCCAGTGGAAAATTAACTGTATTCAAACCATTCCTGACAGTTATTTATCTGCAGTGTTTTAAATGCTCCAGTAAGGCATATACCACACTTTATTCCGAGAGTTTGCTATCCTAATTATCCTAGCTAGAAACTTTTTGAAAATAAATATATAATAATAATTTATGCTACGATAATACTATGCTAACAGTGCATCACAAAGAGACCTTAATTTTTTCTAATGGCATTCAAGTTGATATAAATTAACTCCCTGGAATTTCAGAAACCGCTGTGAACACAGAAATGCCGTATATCTTTTGGGCCTGCTCAATGTGGAGACTGCAACTAGAACTTTTTTCAGTAGCCTCTTGTTGCTCCAGCTGCTCTCTACTTGAGCAACAACAAGATTCCTTATGAATTGTCTTCAAGCTTAAGAATTTGCATCAATGTTAATTGGTACAAACCACTGAAATATGAAATTTTCTGTTGCTTACACAAATCGTATGAAGTATGCTTCATTTGCTTTTTATCAAATATTAGAGCTGACATTTTTAATAGTGGAGAAAGGGTTGACATAAATGTCTCAAACTTCAGTGGAAATCTAGGTTCTAAACTGATTTACAGTAAATTTACATTGTTAATATGTTCTGAATTATAGTAGATGTGTTATTCTATTGAAAAATATGAAAGTTGTTGTCATGGTTTAACTGCTATTAAAGACATACTTTAGCTCCACAACAAACCTATCCAGTACTGTCAAGGCCATATATGTCAGCAAGAAAGCTCAGTTTCACTTCAGTATTTTGTCCAGAACATCTAACTTGAGTCACAATATGTTCTTGACTCTCTCTCTTTCTGTTGTTTCCAGTTGCTGGATGGCATGGGAGCCTAGTCTTGGTGCTTTTTATGGGCCAATAGCATTCATTGTGCTAGTTACCTGTATTTATTTTCTCTGCACATACATTCAACTGAAGCGCCATCCTGAACGCAAGTATGAATTAAAGGAAAGGACAGAAGATCCACAGAGAATGCCAAGTACTGAGGTGGGCCACGGTCACATCACAGATGCTGCACCCATTCCCCAGGCAGCCTGCTCCATGATTTCTTCTTCCTTACTGGAAAATGAGCATTCATTTAAGGCTCAGCTTCGAGCTGCAGCATTCACTTTGTTCCTGTTTACTGCCACCTGGACTTTTGGAGCACTTGCAGTATCTCAAGGTCATTTCTTGGATATGATATTTAGCTGTCTTTATGGAGCATTTTGTGTGACCTTGGGGCTTTTCATCCTGATCCATCACTGTGCAAAACGAGATGATGTGTGGCATTGCTGGTGGTCCTGTTGTCCATCAAGGAGAAACACCTATTCTGTCCAAGTTAATGTACGCCCAAAGGTCAACGTGAATGGGGACACTCAAGTTCATGCACCTTGTCTTCAGGAATCACCATGTCCCAACAAATCAGCTGTGTTTAATCATCCAGCTGCTAGCCACTGCAAACTCACTAACCTCCAAGCGGCTCAAAATCATGTTAACTGCCTTTCTCCTGTGACACCATGTTGTGCAAAAATGCACTGTGACCATCTACTTGATGATGAAGCTCATATTCATGTCCACAATGAGGGAAGCTTCAGACCCAATATGCACATTCATAGATGTCTGAAAAGCAGAACTAAGCCACGTTATTTCAGTCGGCATAGATCTGCAGGTGAAAGAGAATACGCCTACCATATTCCTTCAAGTATTGATGGCAGCATTCACAGTTCACATACAGACAGCCCCCACAGTACACATGACAGCCAGTCGGGTCACCGAAGGGCCTGCTGCTCAAAAAGCGATCCATATCCTACTGTCAACCAGCCCGAAAGTAGTGATGCAAGTACTGTCATATATAGTTGTACTAAAATGCCAGAAAGTGACACTGTGCACCATCCAGCTCATTTTGAAATGCATCCACGGACACAGTCATTGCCGTTTAATACAACAAATCATAACGGAATTCTCAAGGGAAATGTGCACGAAGCCATGATATACAGCTCAGATAGTACAGGAAATATCAAAACTGGCCCTTGGAAAAATGAAACTACTGTGTAGTTCATGGGCCATCATAATGTCTTTTCTCCACCTAAACCATGGTTACCTTTTATTTGAAACTAAATAAGATGATATAGTTGTGTAGTTCATCTGCAAATTGTACAGCCTTTCCATCTTTATTCCCATTTTCATAATGAGAGTATAAAAAGAGAGATAGTGAGTTTTAAAAGTGAATTTATTTTTAAAAGAAAGTTATAAAAATATTCTGAAAGATAATTAGAAGATAAAGTGTAGACAACTGCATAAGAGAGGCAATATCCTTTTGTTGCACAGAACATTTATTTAGAAATACATTGTTGTCATTCATTGTTCTCACTTTTGTTCTGTAGTAATTTCAGACAACTTTTATAAGCATATCAGCATCTTAAACTTTTACTTATTTATTTTTGTAGCAAAATATTATTACTGTGCCATGGATTTTAATCAGAAGTGACTATGGTAGAAATGATAAACAGGATTTTATAAAACTACAGCTTTTTAGAAGTACAAAAGTGATACTGCCTCTAATGATCTTCTGTAGCATATGGCCTGTAAAGTCGTGTAATGTACAGTCTCTGTTATGTCCTTTTTCTTGTTGGAGAGAAGTGCTAGATAATGTCTCTGTTACATCTATGGTGCTGTACTGGTTGTATTTTGCATGACATATGTCAGGATATACCATTTGCTGTTTTATAGTGTTACATGTGTTTAAAAAAAAGAACCAAAAAAAAAAAAAAGTGTTGTAAAAGGCTGTGAAAAACCCTATAGATATTAATCTAGAGCATTATAAATCTACAGGAAAAAAAAACACACACATCACTCTGCACTAGTTTAAGTGGCACAATCCTTCATATAAGGTTATATGATAGCTTTGATAAGGGTCCACTCTAATGTCTTTACAGAGCATGCACTACTCATAGTATGTGACACTGTGCGGTGTAATAGCAATCGTCTCAACAAGTTTCACACTCCTTTGTAAAGTATGCCTTTTGAACAAATCTGTAAGCTGTTCCACAATAACCCTTCCACATCTGTTAAGGTAGAGCAGTTTTATCATTAACTCTTTGAGGACTACAGTTATTTTCTTAAAAATAGCTTATTCTAATTCAGAGACTGTAAATATGATGTTGTCTATTTAGTTACATGCTAAATGTAGTCCAGAGTTGCCAGGAAAGAGAAGGTTCAGTCATATGCCAGAACCACACCTTATTAATTTCACCTCTTGCTTTGTAAAAATCCATTTCCTCTACTAGCAAATTTCAGATTGTCTTCATTCTTTAATGCAAATTTGACCTTCAGTGAACTTCTTTATGTTCATGATTTCTGCTTAACTGTAGGGCATCCCAGGGTCAGTAACACTCTCTATTAACAAGGCTTAACAAGGCTTCCTATGACAGGGAATTTTTTTCATGTTTCCATGAACATCTGGACACAAAGCATCAACTCACAGTACAGAACTACGTCCTTATTTGAAATAAAATGGCTTTTTTCATATAGGAATGGTGCAGAATAATAATGGACCACACGAAGTGAATAGGAACATAGAGCTGAGAGAGAAACGTCTGCAGTGAAAAGTGAGCAGTGCACCCATAAATAAGAGAAAAAGCACAATTCTGTATGGCCACAAGAGAAAGTTTGCTCTCATGTCTTAACACAGGCTTACATAATTGTTACATTGCTGCAGAGAGGAAATAGAAAAATTCCTAGAAAGGTCATCAGTCTGTGATACTCTGTGCATATTTTGCAGAAATCTTCACATACTTCCACATATTTGTTGGGTTTTTTGTTGTTGTTATTTTAAATTCTGAGGAGTTTATTAGTCTCTACTTTTTTTTTTTTTTTTTTTTTTTATGTAGGAATGCATTTCCTAATAGTGTACATAAAGATGACAATGATAATTGTTATAATATTCTAAAAACATGTAAGTCAGATGAATGTGTTCTGCAGTGTTGCAGGTGGGAATTAGTACTCAAAGGGTTAATGCTCAGTATCTGAGTGCGAGAAATCTTGTTTTTCTGTATTTTTGTAAATTTGAAATATATATTGTAAACTCCAGCAGTGCAATGTATCCATCTCAGATCGTGTATTTTTAAAAGGTGACCAAGAAGAATGCACTAGGTGGTTGTCTAGTTTTAAGCCAATAGACAATAGCTTCATGACTGCTTCTTTAGCTAATACAAAACAAAACAACAACAACAAAAAAGAAATGCCTGAGCTTTATTATGTATATGCTGTATATGCTTGGACTGTCTCTAAACTCAAATACAGTATTTTTCTTTGTTTGCATAATGAAATATTTTCTGTTCAGTAATTATTTTCTTTTCATCTTATTTTTACTCATTCCACATTGACAGTGAGCCCTAAGCAAGCATAGACATAATGTGAAATACCACTTCTCTGTGTCTCAGCACTATCTATATGTATATTCTGTACTAGCAAAATCCTAGGAGGTCTGTAGACCATTATGCAAAATGTTCCACACACACACACAGCCAAGTGACATACTCACTCTGCAAGAACCCACTCAGTGAGCTCCTCTATTCAGCTTGTGTTTTAATCACCTGTTATTTCGTCTGAGAGGCTTGTTCAGTCATCGTAATGGCTTACAAAAGAGTAAATAGGTGCTGCTTTCCACAGAATATCTTGTGTGATAAAACTCTCTGGAATTCGAACGTAAAATATTAAAACACTTTTCTTATGTGTTAAAAAATTAATTCAGTGACTATTTCTGGGCTAATTTGGAAGAAATGTGTTATGCAATAATCTGTTTGCATATTATTTTTTCAGAAAATATACAGTATAACTACGGAGTAGGAGAACATGATATTAAATAAATACAAAAATGTTTTGTAACATCAAATTTGACCAAAATGCTTTTTGTGCTTTTTTTTTTTTTTTTTTTTTTTTTTTTTCCTTACGATAAAGGAGATAATTTCAATGCTTTGGGAGTCTGGCTTTGTTTTATTGTGCGTTTTTGGTCCATTGCAGTCAGCGAGCCATCACTACTTTACCTGATTTTCTTTCCTATAAAAATAAAGTCAATGAAATAACAGGAATTTAAGAGAAATACTGTCCTGGTAAATTCCTTCTGGACATAAACATTTAATGTGCTTCAATATCAGCACTAGTTTCGGTGATTCATTTATGACATAAAAATGACTGAACAGACTTTTACCATTCACTTTCTGTCTGACATTAAACAGGAGAAATTTCATCCTCAGAAAGATAATTTTTGGAGAACAATGCAACCAACAGAAATGTGAAGTCATTATTACAGTACCATGAGGATAAAAATAGGCCCTGGTACTGTATGCAGTGTTCTTCTCTGGGTATACAAATGACTAAATTTGAGATCTTCAACCTGACTCCATTTTAAATCAGAGAGACTGTACACAAGAAGAACTCAAACCCAGCCTAATTAAAAGAAATTATTTTAAGTGAGCTTACCTACAACATCTGGTTTGCTGGAATGAGAGTGAAAGAGCAAAACAGATTTTGTGATCAGAAAAGCCTGAGTTAGAGGAAAGATTTTTGGACGCTCTGTAACAAAGCTGCTATAGGTTCACTGCATGCAGTAACCAAGCCAGTAACCTTTTTAACATAGCATCTTTGTTACATGGAAACACAAGGAAGGAAGGAGGGTGTGATTATATCTGTGAAGGAGATCACCCACAATCTCACTGAGCTTTTTTTGCCTGTGCCAAGAAACATCAGGCCTATACATGCATGAGCAGCTCAGCAGTTTTGCAGAAATGTAGAAGTCCTGTAGTAGCATCCTCTAGTTCACAGAGAAACTGTATGTGGCAGCTGGATCAATCAGGGTCCATCAGGCTGACTGGCTTTAGTTAAGCAATTTCTTAGTGGTAACTTGGTGCTCTAGGCATTTCTTAGCCACTTAGCTAACTGCTAAGAAGTGAGCTTTTGGTTTGGATTTTCTTCTGCTTCACTGAAAATTTAGAGCTTGGTTGGACATTTTTTAATTAGAAATTTAATTGCTAAGAAGAAAACTTATGCTACTGATCACTGTGACTACATGGATCTTTCTTTTTTATTCCCTTATTACTAGTTTTGCCAAAGTGCAAGTTAATGTCTATTTACTTACCTGACCAGTCTATTATCTGGATTTTCAGAAGCCAAACAAGCATCAAATCAAGGATGGTGTTATAGGGCTCAGTTCTCTGCAAGGAGGGTTGAAATCTGGTTTGCAAGCTCTAGAGCAGTTCAACATCAGATATCGTGCCTTAGGGTTGTGCAGCTGGTTGTGCCTGAGAGGTAATGTTTTTTTTGTAAACATGGTGTCTATATACCCCATAGGTACTTCTGTCTCTTTGCATCTTGATCTGTTTGAGCTCTGTGTTGCCTTGCAGTCTGAACAGCAAAATGACTGACTGTTCCCATCAGCCTGTCACTTGGCTCCAGCTGTTCCCTGAAGCTGCAGTGAACTGTTGAGCAAGATTGTCCAGCATGGTCAGTGTTTTCATTTATTCCTTTATTCATTTCGCATTGTACTTAGCAACACCTGAGAAAGGCAGCAAGAGGAGCTTATTTTAGGGTTAAGGGAGAAATTTGGGAGAAGAGAAAGCAATGAAATCTGGTGGGGTTTAATCATGATTCGTATTCTTCTCATAGGACTCCTTTTTGTTAGCCTATTTGTTGCTGAGCTGTGAGCACTCACAGTCATTTATTCCCCAGTTCTTTCCATTGTAAGATTTTGTTCTCATTAGAACATAGCTGAAAGTTAGTCATGTAGCTTGCTTTATACGCTCAGCAGTCACTGCCCTCAGAGTAGTTTAGAGAGTTCAGCTGCCCAAAGGATGTAATGTTTTCAGCAATGAGGCTTCAGGAAAGTGCATTTGTCCACAGTATCTCCTTTTGGTGATATCTGAATAGTTCTGTCTGCAGGGCTAAGGTATTTGAAAACCTTTTGAAGGATGGCTTTTATAAGGGTACAGTTTGCTCTTTCTAGATAGTAAGCAGTTCTGTACAGATGATAATTCTAGCTGCCAGAAATATCTCCGTATACTATCACGCTTTCTTCAGATTCATGTGCCACAAGTGGGGCTATGCTAACTGATCACATTGTGCTACAAATTAGAGGAATGCTGAATCACTTGGAGGATCCGCCCTATAAATGATTGACTTCAGCTGGAATTAGAATGAAAGGCAGGAAGCACTGATTCTCTTATCTTCTGCCAAACTCTCCAGTTTACTTTCCCTTAGAGACACCAAGATAGTAGTATTGGAGGAGGAAAACTGAAGAGATTGAGCTTCTAGCAGTGGGGTTGAGTTGAATGAAACAAGCTAACTAGTAGGAGAGAAGCTGGCATGAGCTGGGAACTGCAACAAGCTGGCTTAGGGACTGCTTTACAGCTGGAAGGGAAAGGAGGCTCACTGTGTTGATGAAAGGAACTGGAGGTAAGAAAGAAACTGTGACCAAATTAATAATGGGAGAGTGTGGTGAAACAACAGTGTCCATCCTTGTTTCCAGGATGGGTATGTAAGTTAAGCTTTGTGATTTCTCTATAGCCAGTAAACATCTGAAAACCCATTAGCAAATTGCCTATTCTCTTATAGTGTTGATCCTCATAATAAATGACAGCATATTAGTGCTGTCAGCTATTCCATTAGCATAAGTGTCAGAAATCTCTGTAATGGATCACAGATGCTCACAGCTGTTGATTAACCAGATAGTGGTTCATGTGTCACATGATAGAATTTCTTTGTCTTTAATGGGCTCTTTCAAAATGCAGGCACTATCACAAAAAAAAGACAACAGTACTGGTGAGGCTCAAAGTCAGACCAAGCAAATTGAGAATGTGTTAGAATTAAGGCTGTTTTTGGAACTTTCACTGGCAGCTTGGCTCTGTCTTTTGATGTTGTTTTTAACCTTTTGAGCGCACTCTGTTTCCTAAAACCTTGGCTCTGGCTGTCCTTGGCCTTCTTTTCCAAACCCAGATTTTCAACCCTTCCCTGTGCTGAGCACTAGAAACAAAGTAGCTGGGAAGACTTCTTTCCTTTGAGCTTATCCTGTTTTGGGGCTCTTTTCTAAAGGATTTGAGGAGGTGTAGGACTCCAACAGCTCATGCGGATGCAAAGGCTGCCTGCAAATGTCATCTTCCCCTGCAGCAGAGCTGTATCTGGATATCTTCATACTAGAATAGATAGCAGAGGCTGCTAAGAAGGGCACCCATGTATGGTTCTCTGTGCTGCACGTTGTGCTAACTTTGGGCAATAAGAGGTGAACATGCTTTAATTTTGGGCACCATACAACAACCTCCTCAAGCCAACAGCTGGCTAACAGAAGAGAGAGAGCTTTAGCACAGAAACGTGCACCTTAGTCCCTGTTTGTTACACAAAGGTGTGAGCTCCAGGAAGGTCCTCTCCCTCCAAGCATTTGTGCCCTGCTGCTAACCTCAAGCCCATTGCCCAAACCAGCAGCTGGGAAGCACTGGCTGCCGTAATATGGGATGGTGTGAGAATGCATTATCAGCATGGAGGACTGGTTTCTGTATCTTGTGTAAAACCTACAGAGGCTTTCCCAACACTTATACATGGGGAGGAAAAAAGCAGGATGGAGAGAGTTAAGTTACCAGTAAATCTCTACTGGGATAGTAAGGGGACTATTTTAAGTGCAGCAAGAGCTAAACAAACCCCCAGCCATTCTCAGTACAGAAGCCTTAATTCCAGCATTATAACAATGTTGTATTCCACCTGACAGCACAGCACAGGCAACGTGACATACAGTCAAGGACTATAGTACATGGAAAGTAACTGCACTTCACCCACAATGCTCTTCCCCTGGGTAAAAATAAGCTGTACGCAGTTCTGCTGTAGAAATATTTTCTGCATTCTCTGATACACAGGTGGATTGGTTTAGATTAAGGATCTGTTTGGTTTGTATGTGTAACTGAAATGCTTTTTGTAATATTTAAAAACAGAAAGATACATTATTATTATTATTATACCTTGACACAAAAAGTTAATCATCAGTATTACACTGAGATGTTATTTTTCTTCAGTGTTTTGCTAATACAGAGCTGGAGAGCTGCATAGCAGAGCAATGTAACAACAGCAAGAAGTAACCGTGGAAAATGGAAAAAATCCCCTTGCTATCAGTGGTTCAGAGCTTTACCTGTAAGGGGCCAATTCCTGATCATGCATCTGCTTCATTAGCCCGTTCATCTCCTCAGTGTGCTATTAAGGTTCATCTTTCTTAACAAAGCTGGAGAGATCAGAATATGCCAATCAAATTCATTGTGGCTTGAACAGTCTCTGGTATAAGTGGCTTATGTAGTTCATTGTAGACTGTTGCAGGGAAACTGCTGATAGAGACAAAACATACGGGCTGTGATTTCAAAGGCCTTGGAGCTGTAGGATGAGAAATCTTTAGCAGAAGTCGTTTTACTTAGACGAAGTAAAAATAAAACATCTTATGTAGGATATAAGGAGGCTTGAATTTAAATTGGTGAAATGATGAAAGAGACCAACAAAGCAACATTTTGAATAGCTCAGCACAGGCTATCCCTCCCCATGTAACCACTGCTAGAGGATGTTTGATTTATGCAGTCTTTAGTCAAACTTTTTTCACTTTAGTTAGACGTAGAGTTAAAATCAGTCTCCATGGGCCCTACATTGAAAGTACAGCAAACAGAAAGGCACAGCATACTGTTCAGAACCCAATCTGAAAACTCGTGAGCTGCAAACCTCATTAAATGCGGACTCTCTGTTGTAGGAAGGGACCACATGTCCTGGCATGCATCCATATTGCCAAGGGCCTGGGGGAAATGTGGGTGGGAGCGAAAGGGAAACGTGGCCCAGAGGGGAGGAGGGTGTTGTGATAGACCATCAAATGAGGGCAAGTGGCAGCAGAAATGCTATGGCCGCAAGCATGGGGTGAGTAAAGCAGTGTGTTGAGCTGGGGAGGTAAGCCTGCTCCTGTTATTTTATTAATTCCAAGAAGATATCAAAAGATCAAAGTTTGGACAGTAGCACTGAATGTGAGCTGAAACTGGAAATATGTTTCAAGCTGAAAGTGCACAATATGTTCAAGTTTTGGGGAAAAAACTCATTTGGTTACTGCCCACAGGTACCTATATGGATAGAAACTGCCAGACAGAAGATTCTTTAACAGAGCAGGAGGGTACTCAAACATCAGTGTCCAACCTTCTGGCTTGCCTGGGTGAAGAAAGAGGAATGCTCTTGGGCTTCATATACGTAAGTTGCTCAGTGTTGTTCAATGGAAGTCACTGAAAATCTTAGTGAGTTCTTGAGGTGTTCATCAGAGATTTTTGATGAAATTTTACTCTTCCTTTACTTCTTCTTTGACATTTGTTCACAAAAGTGTGTACTGGCAAAAAGCAATGACATGAATAAGGCATGGTTGTGAAGCAAAGAATATTATTCTCTGGTTGGAGAGGTCTTCTGAAAGTCTGGTAAAGAGACATGATCAGATTTTTGAGTTGAAAATCTGATTGCAACTTTATATATTCCAGTTGAAAATTTACAGGTCATGTATTGGTATCAACTGAAAATGGTGTTATAAACATAAATCAATGATTTTATTTTTGTAATCTTGAAACCTGTTCTCAAATTCCTGGCCCCTGTGCCCAGTGCTTCTTCTCACCTCTGCTACTCTCCATTGTCAGACTTTGGTTCATGTGCTCAGTCACGTTGCTGTTATCCCTCTAACTTTTTTGTGTCCTTCTGGAAAGGCAGCGCAGGTTCAGTGCTGACCTCAGCTTACCTGACAGCCCCAAGTCCTGTGCTCTCGGGGCGGTGTCACAGCTGCCACTTGAAATGCTCTTCGCTGTCATTTCCTCTTTCCTCCTAAATATGGATTTGTCCTGGGAGATAATTAAGCAGAATTCCCCACGCCCCCTCCATTTCTCTACACGATGCAGCATTCTGGGTGCTTGAATGTGATTGCCCGTGCCCTTTCTCAGGTACCTTGTGTAACTGCAGTCCCAGACATCCATCCACAGCTTCCTCTGCTTTATTCTTCCTCTCTGAAAGTGCTCCTGCTGTGAAGCTTGGTTATAGATATTTGCTGTGGAACATCCTTACATGGGAAGGGTTGTTTTGATTATAGACCTGTGGCAAAGTGTTTGGTCACTGTTCTTTCTCACAGTAATTATGTTATTTCCCCAGTAACTAATTGGGGGTGAATACTGAAACACAGGCACTGCAGCTGACTTAGAAATGTCCTCTGCTGACATTCCCCAAAACACCAGTGTTATGCAAATCAAACCAAAAACATTATTTCTCTTTGTTACTTTAAGGTAATAGCCTGAGTTCTTCCTTTCCCACTGCTGTGCTGTCCCTGAAGCTGCTTGCTATTTCTTGGTTCTTATTTTCTCTCTCACACGTTCCTCTCTGCAGCTCTGAGACAGCATCCAGATGGTCTGCTCCTGACTGAGCCCTTTCTGGAAGGAGCTCCGCTCCTGTCACTCACAGGAGGAGGATGCTGGCCTGAGAGCGGCTGCAGAGCAGAGAGCTTTTCCCTTTCCCTGGCATCTTGGATAGAGATACACTGGAAAGAGAGAGGGAGATTTCTGTGTGTTAATCATATAAATGTGTAATTTATGTTTTTGTGGAGATGCATATGGACATATAAACAAACTGTGGAGAACGTTAGGCATCAGTGTGCTGTTTGTTGCCTCCCCCTTCCGTGCTTTGAGCAAGCAGCCTGTGTTTTCAGAACACATTTTCTAACCTGAAGCGCTACCAGTATTTGCAGGATTTCCTACTGGTTTTAAATGGAACCTAGAATTTTTTAAGTGTGACAGGTATTGAGTTTCTGCAGCAAAGGAACCAACTGTATGTAACAGCCTCAGAAGCTTTTCCAGTGCCTGGGCAGGTGCTCTCACTGTAAATACCTTCCCCAGAGGTATGGGAAATTCGAAAGTTCACCTGAGAGAAGGAAAAAGTTTCTAATGGTGATATTTCAGTCCCAATTTTGCACAGGCTGGACAAGATTAAACCTAATTTGCTATATATACTCCTGATAAATGTTAGGAACTTTAAATTCCTTCTAGCAAATTCCTTTTCTATGGAGAGTTCTTGATTTATAAGCAAAACCTGCTACTATGCAGTATTTCTAGAGAACTGAAGACATACACTTCAAATTTAAATTACTTGTGATGCACGTAGTCTAAAAATGGAAATGCCCCTGCAAATCATATGATGCTGATGATTTCTCCAGTGAAGAGTTAAGTGAGTCGGTCTATCTGGTCTTAACAATTAGGGGCAGAAATCATTAATAATTTAATTCAATTATAACCACTCCTTTGACTATGGCTGGTGTAGTAAATTGCAAATATGAAATGCTCATGCAATAATTGCTCTGAAGATCATTCAGGACAAATAAGACTGAAAAGGATGTTAAATTTCTTAAAGGACTTAATCATTTTTAAGTCATACATTAATTAAGGTGTTTATTAATCCTTGCAAATTGAATTCTTTATTCAGAATAAGTGCTGTAATTTTCTTGAGTAAGTGCAGCATTTCTCACACATAAGAGAGGTTGAATTGCTCAATGTTAACTTTAGAATTATCTATAATAACTTGAGGGATGCTGACAATTAACTCGCTCAACAACTCCTCTACGCCTCCAGCAAGTTTTGTGCAAGCTTCCCTGCCTAAAAATGTTGTTGCTGGCCTAGTTTATTTGGGTCATTTACCAGTCATTGTCTGCTGCTTCATTTCTTGCTGACCCTAATTTATCCATCCGGAATTAAAACAGGATGTAGAGAATTGATTCTGTGGCTGTGGGCGCATGCCAACCATCGCAGCAGTTTAGTACTTTAGTATTTAGTATTTTAGTACTTTAGCACTTTAGTATTCATTGTGTGGCTTCTCTGGGGAATGCTCACAAACATAAGGGCTGGGGGTCTGGTAACCTGCTGCTTGATGTCCCCACTTTGAGGGTAGGAGGAGGACTTCGCAGGCGTTGCAGATTCACAGCTCTCCCTGAAATATCTCCATGAGTCAGGGCTCTGGCTATCATCTGACTTCTATGCTTGCATTAAAAAAAAAAATCAAAACCAAAAACACAAAGCACAACACATTTAGAAAGCATGAAAGTCAGGCTGCCAGTTCATGATTTTGTTCTGTAGCTCCTGAGTACATCTCAGCTGTTGTCTTCGTATTCCACTCTCCTGGGACACCTGTGTAAAACTCATACTGAGTGCTTCATCCTCAAGTAGAAAATAACCCAGTGGTTATTGAAAGAGAAGTGATTTTGATCCATGTCATATTTTTCCAAGAAACAAATTTAACTGGGCTGAAAAGTAATGTTTTGAGGTATGTGAAACACTGAAAACAGACTGTGAAAGATGTGTGACAGAAATTATGTCTTTTAGATGAACAGTGCAAGAAAAGCACTGGGTTTTTTCAGGCTTTTCAATCCTTGCAGATCCCTTCTAGCTAAAACTAAACATTGCCTTCTGTGCTGCAGTGCCCAGGGAAAAACATGAATCCTGCCTCTTCAGCAGAAATGCAGTGATCTCACTGCAGCCATGCCAGTTCAAAGCCACAGTTCTGCAACAATGTCTGCAGAACTGCCTGGAAGAGCACAGTCGCAGGAAAATAAGAGTGTCTTCCACATATGGCTGTAGGCTTGGCTTTGCTTTGCTTCCCCCCTCCTTTTCTTGTTGGCCATGCAGACTGTGAGAACTGTCACTGCACCAGATGGAGCATATTTAAATCGCATGAGAACTAAAATATTGGGTAAGAGAATGTGAATCATTTTAATGTTGTGCTGTGGTATAAGAGTTATCATTCACTCTGTCACTGCTCCATGTTATGGACAAGACTCTCAGCTCCAGCTGTAACCAAGGAGCACACAGTATTGGCAGCTGAGGGCATTTTAATTTTGTACCCTACATGGCTGTTATCTTCTCCCACACATTTTCTATGAGTTATCTGAAAGTTTTTCACAGTGTTTAAATAGAACAGCAGGGTGACTCTGGCCCCAGCAGAATCATGGAATCATTAAGATCAGAAAAGGCCTCTAAGATCATCTAGTCCAACTATCCACCCATCACCAATACTGCCCATTGAAACATGTCCCTTAGTACCACATCTTCATGTTTGTTTCTTGAACACCTCCAGGGACAGTGACTCCACCACCTCCCTGGGCAACCTGTACTAGTAACCAAACACTCTTTCAGGTAAAAAGTTTGTCCTGAATGGATGGATTGAACCTGATGGGTGTTGTTCCTTCACTGCTGCAAGTACAGGCGGATGGGCTGACTGTGCATGGCCAAGTACTGCCAATGGCATGGAAGGTATGAGTAGAAGGTAACTGTGAAAAGTAATTACCTCGATTTGGTTGACTTTTCTGTTTATTCTGCTTGCTGGAAAAGACCTCAAGAGGAAAAAAAAAAAACAAGAACACTTAAGCACTGAAGTCTGCTCAAGCCAGTGGACATTTCCTAAACATCCAGGTGCTGACGGTTTGATGTTAGTGGTTCTATTGTTCACAGCACCTTTTCAAACTCCTGCTCAGAGGGAGCAATCCTGTGTCTGTACAATTTGGGTGCCAAATAAGAAACTGAAGTTTAAGTCTTGATTGTGGCTGTTAGAGCCCCTTCCAAATGCAGTAAGTTGTTGGCCTGAAGTAATTTACCTTTGCAGGTTGTTGGAAGTAAGATATATAGAATTTTTCTGAATGCCATCTGAAATAGCTCTTCTTAGCTAACAAGTGCATTTATTGCACCTGCGATTACTGAAGTAATTGACAAGGTCCATTTTTCCCACATTAGACCAAAAATGAAACATTTATTTTGACACACTGGGCTACTGCCATCTGTGCTCTAGCATCAAAACATTTTTCTAATGTTCTATTTCAGCTGTTCCAGTTGGCCTCCAAAGAGCTTAAAATCTGGCAAAAAATAGCACCAATGTTTAACTGTGCACAGAAGGTATTATTTATATGTCAGTAGCACATTGTTCGCTTTCTAGGTCTTTAACAGCTGTATATAATGACATGATCCTTTACACATGCTAGTTTTCATGGAATATGTCACATGACTATTAAGTACAAAGCTGAGGGTCAGCAAATCATTTTGTATTTTCCTTGTGTATATAAATACGGTACACATTCCCTGAGTGGAAACCCAGTGAAAGCCAGATAGCATGTTATTTTATCGAAAGTAATGATGCACTTTTCTGGCATTTGCAGGATAAAAAAATATATTTCTGTTAATCTGAGCCTATTTGTCAAAGCCTGGTTTCAGAGTTCCATTTAAATCTTTTTGTAGATATATGGTATATAATACCAGCAATACTATCCCCACAGGCAAGAACCAGGGCTTGGCTCTCATGACCTAATTTTGAGAGAGACAATAAGATTACTGCATTGAGGTGCAGCTGATATGGGCGCCCAAGGGCACCCCTAAGCTTGAGCACAGCCTCTGTGATGGAAGGTCACCTCACTCCTGTGTCTGTAAGCTGTGAGGCAAATAGAAAAGTCAGGAGGGCAGAAAGCCCCACAGAAACATGTATTTTCAAAAGAGATCAGTTCTGTAGTGCAAAGTTCTCCTGAATAAATTGATTGTAATTTTTAATATAAAATGATTCTGGATGCGAGGCTTTTATTCCTAAATTCTAAAGTTAATTTTAGCATTAAGAAATACACAATTATTTGTGCTAACCATTAGAAGAATGTCAGGAGCTTGTGGCTCTGGGCAGCCTGGTCTAGTGATTGGTGACCCTGTCCACAGCAGGACGGTTGAAACTAGATGATCTTTGAGGT
This sequence comes from Excalfactoria chinensis, assembly GCF_039878825.1. Lineage (NCBI taxonomy): Eukaryota > Metazoa > Chordata > Aves > Galliformes > Phasianidae > Excalfactoria > Excalfactoria chinensis. The sequence continues at coordinate 24,674,326 of NC_092830.1, read as the reverse complement.
CCTTTTCAACACAGGCCATTCTGTGATTCTGTGATGCTTCATCTGAGAAGTAATGACAAAGTGGAAGTAATATAACACACCAAAGATTTATCATATTTTCTTTTTCCCCTCAAATGCAGATAAACTCTTCTAGTTCCTAAGCAGCACATTCCAGATGCTGCTTGCTATGACTTCTGCCATAAAGCTAAGGATGCACGTTGATCTGTAGACACGTTCCTTGGAAGTTGCAGGAAAAAAAAATGTCTTTAGGCAGATTTGTAGGCAAAATGAACACATCATTCTCCAGACAAATTGTGAAAGTTTATCCTCTGTAGTTGATGCTGAAATCGAAACATTACAGAAGTAAATGTCTTTTGATTCAAGCTCATCTTGTTCCATTTGGACAACAGCTTGAGGGGGAAAAAATGATTTGCAGCAATTTCTGAGAAACCCAGCTACTACATCTTCCATTAGCTGCTGCCCTATGCAAGCCAGCAAGAGCTCAGTACCCTCTTACTCTCAATGCCCAATGGACCAGCATCTATTTGCAGTTAAAAGAAAAAATATTCAAAGAAAATTGTAAACTCCTCAAAAATAACAAAGAGGATAATATTCTCCATTTTTAAACACTATTATTTTGTAGAATATTGGATTCGTATGATTCGGTGTTGAGGTTTGGGTTAAAATAGCAGCACTTAGAATCAAAGTAAGGATGCATGGTTTAGCTGGAATATAATAGCCATAACTGTGAAAGCCATAACAGACTCAGGAGCCTCAGTTTTGGAGTGCAATCTAAAATAAAACTTTATTTCACTCCCTATTCTTCTATCTTGTCACAGTTATAACAGGTATGTACATCTCTGAAGTTGTATAGCACATATGACCTTTTTTTTCCACGGTATTTTTCAGGCATCTTGGGGTTAACATAAGTGAGCAAAGAAGGCTATTTCTGAGATTGTTGAAGCGTTCACTTTGATCATCCATAGATGAATCAGCATGTTGTCATCTCTGTAGGTCTAGACGTAAGACAGGTGTAATATCCAGCCCCACGCAAGTCACAGCAGCAATGAAGGCCCTTTATCTGAGCCGTGTGAAAGCACATTCAGTCAGAAATTAGGTGCAGGCTCAGAAGCAGTCAAGCAAGATCAGCTCAGCTAAAGCTCTGGGGAAGAAAAGAAAATTCTGGCCTGAAATCCTGTGAAATATAAAACAAGACCAGTTTGTGTTGCATAAGCATATGCTGAATGATGCGGAAGAAATAATAACCTATAAAACCAGGAGTCTCTATTTCCCCAAAGGTAAAGCCACTCATTGCAGTTTAAGCCTTTTCTTGTCCCATTCTGCTCTGTCTGCAATCACCATCTTCACTGATAAATACTCATTGCATCACTGTCATCACGGAAAGGTTCATGGGCACTCTAGATGTATTTATTTAGTCAAGTAGCTTCAGTGTTTTCCTTTTTCAGTAAACCTCATCTGACTTTACAAATGCAAAAGCTAAAGGCTCACTCGGGATTGTGGGGCAATGCAAATTTTACAGACGAGGTCTGGTATTATCTGAAACTTATTTGTTAATGCTTTTTTTCAAGTCCTGCAGGGTAGTTAGTGCACATTAAATGAAATTCCACAGAAACCTGTGGACTTTGCAAGCCTCTCCTTAAAGATTTTTCAGTGGAAAATGATATTTAATAGCTCCAGTTGTAATGGAGTTCCCTGCAGTGCTGGTTGACCTACAACCAGTGGTCAGACTAATATCTCAAGGGCAGAATTTTCTTCGGTGGAAGCATGGTATTTCAACAACTTGGATAAAATGCAAGATTGCGGGATAATGCATGGAGAAAAAGCTCACTTTATTTTAAAATAAAATCATTGCAGTAAATAGGATACTAAAGTAATTCCTAACTTGAAAAATTTGCTATAGTGCATGTTAGAAAATGTGGGGGAAAAAAAATTTAAAAATGGGAAGATCAAGCAATAAAGAGTAAGGATAGCAATCTGTTTTGCTCATCAAAGGCTTACACTGAAGTATAACTTTTGCTGTGACTCTGTGAAAAGTCCTCATGTGTCTTAAACCATCTTAAACCGTTTAAATTCAATATATTAAACCATATTTGCAAGTTATGAAATATTTTTGCATTTGAACAGTTCACTACATCTGTAAATACTACTTTGTTTATGATAATACATTAAAACAGTTGATGGCCCAACAAAGCAATGTTGGCAGGTGCAAACTGCCCATCCAAAGATCCATGTGATGCTATCTGCCCAAACTGAGCCACCCCAGTATAGGACACCTAAAATATATATACAGTGAGAGGGAGACTGATGAGTAAATTATAGTCCATATGAATATTTTTAAATTTATCATAAAAATAGATGGAAATGAGAGTATATCTGGAGAGCAACCAATGGCAAATAAACCAGCACACACACGCACACATAATTAACAGGATTCAAGAAGCAGTAATGATCATTCTTTTAACACAGCATCAGTCTGCCTAAAGAGGTGAACGCATCAATAAAACGCAGCAGGAAATTTTAAAAAATCTTAGACTAGTTTGGCTTTGGGGAGCTTGTCAGATTATTAACTTTAACCTAATTTTATTTTTGTTTAATGTGATTTCTTTTCCATGAAGCTCTTTGAAGGAATGTTGTTTATGCAAATAAACTACAAGGAAAATTGGTTTTATAACTAAATGACAGTTGACAGACTAGACTGTAATAGCCAATTGGGAACTTCTAAAGCATGATTTGTTTACTCTGTAGTACAAATTGCATGGCTCTGATTATTAGGGACAGTAAATATCTTAATAGTGGCTATTTTAATTAACAGAGTCCTACGGCTGGATCTCAGTCCCTGCTAAGATTGTTTTGTGCTGCTCCAGTGGCAGCAAAAATAGCCTCAATCCTTATTTCAGTACTTGCCCTATTTAATAGTTCAGAGGAGCTGGGATAATGAAGGTCAGATTTGTCCCATTCATTTCCTACCAAAACAATGCTTCTTGCTTGGCTGTTTGCACAAAGAATAAATCCTTCAATTTTTATCCTCGCTGTCAGCTATAACTTTTCTTTTTTGCCTTCATCTGACTCCATAGTTCTTTCATTCTGCTGAGGATGCAAGTCCTTTTTGAAATCTCTCTTCTACCAAATTTTAAATTCTACTCCAGTGTCAGATCTTTGGATTTTTTTTTAATTTTTTTTTATTTTTATTTTTATTTTTAAGAATTTTTGCTTCATTTGAATGTCAGGGCTTCATTTCTGTCAGACAAACCAAACCAAAACCCTATAGCCACATCTCAAAGTAATATAGCAACATTCTTATATTTTCACATGTAGAAATATGGATGCTGTGTAGGGAGAAAGCTATTGCACTCTTGCTATTTTCCTGCAAATGCAAGATTTTGCCTGCTGACAGTTTTAAGTAGCATAATATGAAATTGTGCAGCACAGTCTCTGCAATAGTCATTGGCCTTCATGCTAAGCTCCACTTCTATGCTGTACCATCATTCTATTATTCCTGGATCAATTAATTAGTTAACAAGTAGCTAAAAGACATAAACAACACATATTGTCAGTGGCTTGGTGTAACACTCTGAAATGATGTCACGGAATTATCTAGATCAATCTATATCCATGATGGGACAGTAGGCATGTGGACCCCCTCCCAGCCCCAAAAAATGGGAAGGGAAAAGGGAAAGAGGTAGGGAGCTGGGCTCAAGGAAACAACCAGAGCAGCAGCAATGATCTAAGGGGGACAATTTATTTTACTAATTATGGTATTGGAATGCAAGATACCATAATATAATACATAATAATAATCTAATTGAAATCAAGGCTAATAAATCAATTAAAATAAAAGAGAGAGAGTTTTTTCTGAAGACTAAGGAACCTACTTTGAAACTGAAGGCACACAGCTTGGAAGCACACCCACATCTGCTGCCAGGCAGTGAGAGAGAGAGCGAGCATCACTTCTGTGATGTATTTCCCTCTCTGACAGTGAGGTCCTCTGGGATGTGCAGTTCTTCTCTGCACTCCACATGATATTATGATGTGGAATACCAATAGCCAAAATTACAAAACCATGACAAATGAATATTCCAGGTATTTTCCATGTGGATCCACTGTGAGAATTGTGGCTGAGGAGGAGCTGTCACTGATGCACATATAATCAATTTGATTTCTGTATTAAAATACAGCTTTATTAAGCAATCTATAGTTGCTTGTTGCTTGAAGGAAAGTTGGAGAAATACTCAGCTGTCCAGTTCTTCCTGTGTCCTAACATACATCAACCCTAAACCACAACTTCTGTGCAGCAGAGGATGAAGGGAGATGGATTCCAGTGACTTGGAATGCCTCATCAGGTGAATTAGGTGGGGACAGGGAGGGGTCAGCCACCAGCACCCTCCTCATGAGTTAGCTTAGGAACAACCAATCTTAAATTTCAAGATATACTCTTCTTTCTGTCCTTTCTGCATCTTCTATAGATCTCTCATTGGGAAGGGACTGGATATTTGCTTTCTAATCCATTTTATTCCATTTCTGGCTGCTCAGCATGCCCTAGACAATGATGCAGAAGGTCAGTGATGGTAATGCAAGGAGTCATTTGAGAAATCTGAAGAGAGGACAGAAAGCTGATGACAACTACTAGGTGAGCAATGCCACAAACAAACTATCCCTGGCTTAGCAATGAAATCATATGGGGTGGCTGAGAAATAATAGCAATGTTAGAGTAGGAATGAAAATCATCTGGACAACAAAAGAGGAAGCTAAATTATGGTGCAGGATGTCAAGTCAGCTATAATTAGGGTAATCCAGTTGAGGTAGAATAATAATGATAGGGTGCAACATAAATAGGAAGAGTACACATTGTTCAGGAAAGCTAGAAGCAAAAGGCAGAGTAGTGAGAGAGTATTATACATTCATGTGCTAAGCTTAAAAAAAGAAAAAAATGATAACATGGTAAAATGGATAAGTTTGAGTAAAAAAACAATTTAAGGAAGGATCATAGAAATGTTTGGATAATGTTGGATGTCTGTTTTAGTCCCCTAGAGTTTAATTCGTGCTGGATAAAGATCTCCATAATGTTATTAGAAAGAGAAATATTAGCGCTAGGGGAGATTTGCTGCATTTATGGGGAAATTTGACCTTCTAGAAATAGGTTTTAAACAAAAAACTACTAATAATGGCAGAAAGTAGGAATTGCTGGATATGGTAAGTAACATATTTTTCTCTGATCAAAGGAGATAAAGCAAAGCCATGTGTCTAAGAAATTAAGCAGCAGTTATGCATTTTGAGCTAAATATTTGAAAACATCACGTCTCTGGGATGTCTGTGAATCACTGCTGAAGCAAAAAAAAAAGTAAAAAAAGTAAGAACTGTGCTCAGTCATATCAGGTGAGCTAATAAAATATCAGGCACTAATTAAAATCTATCTGCAATACAACATGCCATTCTGGTTATCTGTATTAAATAAATGTAAGGAAAAAAAAAACACACAATCTGATAGCTTGTTTAATGTTAGAGCTGTTTTATTATTTGAGCTCAAAAGTACAGATGGACAAATATGCAAAACCACTTGAAGGCAGAAGAAAGTTTGATTAAAAAATGATCTTGGCTTGGTTAGCCAAAATAAATCAAGGCTGGAGGGGGTAGTAACACAAGGGAAAGAGAAGAGTTATTGCAGCATAAATGATAACGTTGGCACAAAACCAACTGGACCGATACCAGTACAAGTAAAGGATAAAAGATTCTTAATCACTAGAAGATTTAACTTCTCAGCAATATTCTCTATACAGACACACCGAGACAAAGACATGGAACACAGTGAAGATGTAAAACTGTGATTCCATAATTAAGATGGTCACTTAGGTGACCTTGGCATCCAGGAGAAATGAGGTGAATTTGATTCTTGGCACTGACTAACAATTGAGCTATTTTATCCTGGTATTTTACATACTTTTATAGGAAAACATGATTTCCAATTTGAATGTGAAGTATCCATTTTTGTATTCCCTGATCCTGCATATCTTGTCAGCAATTTGGGTTGTGGCTGCACTGTGTTACAATATATATGCTTACAGTAACTAAGTTTTGGCCAAAAAAAACTGGAAATAGTTCTGAATGCATTTAGAAGAAAAATGGAAAATCATGAAAAATTATTTGAATAAAAATAGAATTTCCCAAATGAAATGGTCTTTCATCTATATGGTGTTACTATGGAGACATGATATCTTATTGAGAGCAAAAAAGAATATTTGGTTAGATGGATGCATACTCCCATAGTCATATAATAAGAGGAAGTTAAAATGGTTATACTTATTGCTGTAATGTTTCTAAGGAAATAATTGTAGAAGAACACTATTATTTAATTGCTGTTGTTTCCATTTGAAGTTTGATAAATGGGAGATGAACAGAAGTAATTCTCACTGGTTTTAAACCTAGTACTTCTATCTGCAGATTCAAATGGGCGTCTCTGAATCACTTTGTTAAGTTAGTAAAGTACCAACTCTCCTAGAAGTAGACATCAGTATTTTCCATTGAAAGCTGAATTGCTCTGGCACAATTATCTGGCAGCATGCAAAAACTGGAAATGAAATGTCCGTGTATAATAATGCATAATGGTCTTAACAAGAGCAAGAGCCATCAAACCTTGAAGATCCATGAAGCATCCTTGCACTTGTCACATAACAATACAATACAAAAAATAACTTGCACTATGAGAAGGTCTACAAAACTATTGCCTTTTTATAATCATGTTAAACGTTAATGACCTGTCTGTTGGAGACCTGCTTGCAGAAAATGCTGTGTTGCAAATGTATAATGTGATAGAATAAAACATCAGTGCTATTCACTTAAGCTATTGCTAGAGACGGTGAAAACAATTTGAGCACCAGAACAACCAGTCAGCTCTTTCCCAGCACTCAGCTGGTCTTGTCTTATCCAAATGCAAATTCTTTGTTACGTAAGGCAACCTAGCTTATTCTGTCTTCACTAAAAATGGTCCCATGTTGTTAATGCCAGATGTTTCCATGCAGAGTTCAGGAATGACAGATAGCCTTGGAACATGCTACAGCTCATCACCCTAGTAGCACTACTGAAACTCCTCAACACTTATAATCCAGCAGTTATCTTACTGTTGAAGCATGGAGCTAAATGCATCAGCTTGAGCTGGCTGGGCTCTCTCAGCATCAACTTGCAGAAGGGAAGCACTTATGCACATTAGGAAAGCTTCAGAAATAAGTTAGTAAGTTGATAGATAGACAGAAGCTATGCCCCCTTAGAGAGCTACCTGCAAATTGTCAATTAGAACTGCTAACCCACAGCTGAAACTACTTTGCTGCATACTTCAGCTGATGCATTAAGTGGAGTCAGAACATGTGACCTTAAGGTTGTACCTCAGTTGCTTATAAAACCTTGGCTGGGTGTTCCTTTGGCTTGCATTGAAGCAGAAGAAGTAGTTTTGTAACATGTGGGACTGAAGTTTTTACTCTGCCATTTGCTAGGAACTTATTTGCTTAAAAAGGAATTCAATGCAGACTTTTCTGATGGCAAACAAAAAGATATGTCTCACTTAAGTTTCCCCAGATGAATCGTAAAATATAACTTAATATGCACATGCATCTGTTCTGTGGAGACTACAGACAGGAGCAAAATCATGTGAGTGTTTTAAAGGTTCTTTTGTAATGACAGACACAAATGTATTTTGTTAATGCAAGCTTGAAGTTATAAAGAGGAAGAACAGTAAAGACAGAACATCTTTCTGTCCTTCCGGTTCCTTTTCCTTTCTTATTTTAAATCTAGCTTAATAGGCTGATGCTATGAGAGATGTTTTTTTCTTATGTTGCTCCTGAGATGCAGATTTGTTTGTATTTATTTGCCTTCTAGAGCTGAATTCAGAATTACAGAAGCAGTTCTGGCAGAATGTTTTTCTGGTTGCTTTAAACTATTAAGACCTCCATAATAACACTGCAGTTTACAGAAATGATGCAAAGAGACAACTGACCCTTATTTTCTGCCCTCAGATACCTGATCTGCTCTAGGATTACAAAAACCCACATTCCTGTTACATGACAGAGGTCAGAATTTACTGGCATCAATGGCAGCTGCTACAGAGAGCAAAGCACTGAGGTATGCAATGTGATGAGCAGAGCATGGAAAAATATATTTGCTATGTGGAGATGGAGGGTGAATATTGGCTTGTGTTGTGGCTTGTGTTGTGCCTTTTGTTACCCAGCCAAGATTCCTTCAGTCTGTCACCAATACAGCTTCTTGTTGACTGTGCTGTCTGTCTCTCAGGCGTGGAAATGCCATTTTTGCTTTCATCCTTGTTTTCCTGGCAATACGGTAAAGGGAAGAAAGAAGTTGTTAATATTAAAGAGAACAGTGCTGTAGCACTTAACGAGGACAGAACTGGACATTTTGTCTGTATAAAGGCTAATACAGCTGCTTGTAATGTACAGGCATACTTAAGCTTAGAGATTTTTGGCATGTTAGTTTTGGCACTGAAGGCAAATTAGTCTGTTGCGAGATAATGAAAGGTCACTTCGATGGCATGGCAAAGAGAGCGTGGAGTCTGAACTGAAGGTTCCAGCACACTGCCTTTCTGGAGTGTGCTGACAGAGACAGGTATGGTAACCAGGCAGTTGGGTCATCTGGGGCTTGAATTTCATAAACAGCAAGAAATGCCTTTGCATACAGGGAAAACCTCATTCCCAAATGCTGTCTGTTCCTTCTGTTACACTGAATCTTGATAAATCCCAGCCCAGAGGCAGACTGCCCAAATCTGGTTTGGGTGATACAGCAATTTTAACTATCAAAATTGGGCCTCTCATCTACTAGATTTTAGAGATGTTTTTTGACCATAGTAAAGAGCTCTTTATCATAACCTTTCCTTTGTCTTTCCCCAACACAAATTTATAGTTCTGAGAGCTGTCAGTATACCTGTGGTTGTCAGGGCTGAGGGGCTAGAGGGAGAACAGAGAAATGTATTTATGTTGACAAAAATAAAAGCTTGTAGTGATGATAACTTTAATCCCTCTGAACTGAAAGTCATTCTCCCCAAAACATCCAACAACATAACCTGAACAAGGAAGCAAACAACTTGGTCATTATTTGAGATGAAGGCAGCATATGTCTTCTTTAAAATAATAACTTAAAAAAAAAAGAGAGAGAGAGAGAAATAAGCTTCAAACAGTATTTTAAGTAGAGCTTCTCAATTTTTTTTTTTTCTCAAAAGATTTCTTTCACAGTATAAAACTTAGGGGAAAATAGATCATTTTCCAACAAATAATGTGGGTGGATGAAATCTGGAAAACATTCTATTTCATTGTTAGAAATGAGGGGGTGGGAGGGGAATAGCCTTAAGTTCTTGAGAAGCAGATCTTAAAAACAAGTTTTTCAAGGACATAAAAAACAGGTTGAAATCTGTAACAATAAAATTAGCTTTTGGGAATGTGAAGGCTCTCTTGCATTGAGGAAGCTAATGCATAATTAAGCTGAAGGTATTCTGATAGCTTGATGTTTTCAGAATAGATTTAATGTATCATGGTTATATACAATACAGTTGTATGTCAAACCAATTCTGATGAGAACTGTTGTGCTGAATACCTCTGAAAATTCAGCTCTGGCTCTCTTTTGAGAAAAGGACCTGTTCCTACTGACTTGTTTTAATCTGAAGAGGGCATCGCTCCTTCAGGAAGTCAGGTATTGTGTGAAGCTCTAATTATATTTTGTAGACAAAGTGAAGCACAATTTTTCTTATTTTATGCAGAAGCTATAATCACCACATTAATTTGAGAAAGCAAAGGAAGTGTCAGTATAAATTATGGATAGGTGTCATCTGCATAAATACACGAAAGAGAAAGTACAGCCATTTCTACTTCCTGCTCTTTGTGGAGATTCAGAACTCTGGTTGCTTAGCAAACAGTAAAATGATGGCATTGCTAAATTATCCTGTCCTGAGAACAGGTGCTGATAATTCTCATTTTCATGGAGTTTGAAGGCAGAGGTGACCATCTTCACTGACAGACATGTCAGAGCCCAATAATCACTTCTAATTAAAGTCTATCCATCAGAAAGTAAATCAGCACATCTCATTACTTGGTTAGGTAGTTGATGTTAAATCTCTGTTGTCTTTGCAAAGTGAATTTTCTGTTTTCAGTTTCCAATTTATCCTTACTAAGATTTGGAGTGTAGAGATTCCCCTTCTGTAGAGAAAAATACATTTTATTTGATGATTAATATACTTTTGAATAAGATGAGCAAATTTATTTTGCAAAGTTGTTTGATATTTCCTCCAGCACTGCCATCATTGTGATTCTGGTTTTACCATTTTCTTAGTGTATTCTTCTATGCAGGGTACCTAGAGTGCACGGTAGTTTGTATCAGTTCAGCACTTAATTCTGGATCAAAAACACATTCATACTTCAACTCACAAGTTCTCATGTATTTCTAGGGTCAGTTTTGGTTTTCAAGGCAATAATGAGGCAAATAGTGCAGATTTTTTATTTTTTTCTTTTTAATGAAAGCTGTTTAACTTGAGCAAAGGTTCTGAAATGAGAAATTACAGGTTCATGCATGTGTCCAGTCTGCATATGTCCATAGAGCTCTCTGCACAGTCTGTAGCCTCGGGCAAAGCAAATTGCTGGCTTGTCTGGAGAGATTTCATTTGCCTCCCACTGGCTTCGCAGAGCAACCTAATGTCTGCCTGTAGCTGAGCATGTCGATGTGTGCTAAACATGTTCTGGGACCCCTGCAGAATTATGATCCCTCACAGTAATACTAATATTAATAGCCTGAAGCTCAGAAGAGTGCTGTCAGGATAATGTCAAACAGAAATAAGAGACTGTGCCTGATTTGCACTTGTAAGTGTAAATCATCTAACAAGAATGAGTCTTAAATTCAAACACTCACAAATACCACCAGTTACTTGTTAGTAAGCTTGGCATTTTATGTGCAAATAGCAGTGTGTGCCAGAGCCCATATAGTTTTAAAATTGGCATAGATTACAGGTTGTTTGTTGTTGCTTTCAAATTGAAATATAGCTTGGATGATATTTGGTGGGACTATATATTTACTATCTTTATAATAGTGAGAAGAAAAAAGAAGCTATTCTTTTTTGTGAAGTCATATCTTGGGATTTGGCTTGGTGCTTGTTGCACCTTATCCATATAATCCCTTCCTAGCTTTTTTTTTTTTTTTTTTTTTTTTTTTTTTTCTCACAGAAGAATTCAGGCATGGATACATCATAATCTATTTTTAAAGCCCTTCTCAACAAAATGCTATACTTGATCTTGTATCTGAGGTATTGAATTTTCAAGTTCAGGAACTTTCCTATAAAAAATGCAGTGTTTCAGTCCATTAGTTACTCACTTTATTTTGACCCAGCTTTAACTGGATTGAACATTGTGCAAATGAGAGCTGGGAAATGGCCTTCAGTAGAATGAATGATTTGATGATCTCCACTAATTTGTAATAGGACAATGACCACATTAAGGAGATGTTCTGTGATTTTTCTTTTTTTCTGTCTTAGAAAAGACTTCAGGCTACATACTAACAAAAAATAAAAATAAAAATGGAGCTGACTGCTGTTTGTATTTGGTATCACTCACTCAAATATTTTTCTATCATATACTTCTGAAGAACTTGTTAGAACTTTATAAAATCCCTTACATATATGTCTTGCATCTTCGTCTAATTTGTCCAACATGTTGCTCTCATTATAACAGAACCTGCAGCTCAGGCTTCACTTCAAACTGTTGTTCCTAGGAACCTGTTTCAAATCTATCCTCCAATCATCTGAAAATTCTTACTTCTCTGAGTCCATAGTATTCAACAGGAGGAGGTCTGTCTTGGTAAAAAGCATATCTGTTTGTGGACTGTTTTTTTGTTGTTGTTTTTTTCCCTTTGCTTTTAAATTACAATGAGAAGGCCCTGATTAAAATGTCAGACTCCCCACCAGCTATGAAGTTATACCATCAGCAGTAGTAGCTAGCTAGCAAAGGGAAAAAAATCTAGTATGGACTGTGCTCATCTATAACAAGAAAATTCCCAGCAGGCTTCTAGGACAGCTTCTGTGAAACAGTTTTCCAGCAGTACTCTCCCATGCAGTGAAGGCTTTTGGCAAAATCCCTTCCAGACAGATTTCACCAGAGAGCAAAGCAATGGATGCTTCCAGAGACAGAACACTTAGTTGATAAAGGAGGAAGGATAAGAAAGGGTGATACAGTATCCTGAATTTATATCCAGTCCATTTAAAGACGTCATTTAAAAGTGCTGAAAAAGTATCCTGTGTGTGAACTATGAGATTGCTGGTGGGAGTTGTTCACACACCAGGAGATTCCAGTCAATAAAAGCTGACATAGGGTTGAAACGATGCTGTGAAGAGGGTGTTTAAGAATGTCTACTGTTAACTGCATTTGATTATCAATTCAGTCATTTTAAATTACATTTTCTGTGTATGAATCTTGAAATGGCTTTTAGGTCAAACTAATCAGAACAGTTAAAATCACCTTCTTACTGTCCTATGGGGTCTCATTAACCCACACAGAAGAGGAAACCTGCCACTTCTTACTCTTTCATTTAATTTCTGCTCAAGTAACCAGCCTATTTCTGCTTGTCTGAGTTGTCACTTCATGAAAAGAAGCATTTATTAAAATCTCAAGATGAAATTTATTTTATTCTTTTTATGCATAAGATGAGACTTCCTTGTGGCACAGCATTACTTCCTGATCTGACCAATATAGGAGTAGTCAGGGTGCCATATGTGCCAATGTTCTGAACCCTAAAATCCCCTTGTGTATAAGCTTGGACTTGTACTGGGCAGGTGGGGCCCAGTGCTAACCTTCATTCCAGTATCAACTGAAACCTGCAGCATGTACTTTCACTGAAATACCTTGGTCTTTAGTAGAGAAAGCATGTATTTTATGAAGCTAGTAGATATAGATACTGTAAATGCTCTAATTATAGCAACTTTGATACAAGATATCTAAACTAAGCTTATGACCAACAGAGAGGCAACAGCTGATCTTCTAGGAAAAAAAATGGGCACTTGCAATCAGTATGTTATCCATCATCCCTTCCTGAGATGGGCAGGTCTATTCACCTTCTCTGAGATCCTTTTTCTCTCTATTGACTATATGAAAGCAGCCTAAACAAGGTGGAAGTATCAGATGCCTGACTTTCAGAATGCTGAAGTAGATGAGGCACCTTTATGCAGGTGTCTTACTGGGGGTTAATGCCTGCTAGCACTTGCTGGTCATCATCATGCTGCTTAGCCTGCACAAGTTTATCCTGTGCAGAAGGTGAGAGAAGACTACATAAACCCAGAAAGACCAAAGAAAGCAAAAGATAGCTTCAGCCTAGCAATACTGTTGACTGAGAAAGGGAAAAATATGATTTTCTGTCCTTCCTCAGATTGTCTATACATGTTAAATCAATTTGAGGATTAAATGGAAATGGTAATAGTAATAGCATTTGTTAAAGCACAATTCTTTTCAATGATATAAAAGTTCTTATGTTAGATGCTCTTAAGTATTTTCTGTTCAAAAGATGTTTTCCCATCTCTTCAGTCTTTTACCAACTACCAAGAATTTCAAAATCATAACTGGAAAGATCAAAAATGTGTATCTGGGACCTAATTTTGTCTTTTCTCATTTCAATATTAAATAGGATGTTCTTGTTCAGAATGTGTTCGACCTCCAAAACTCATCTGCAAGTTTGACTAGGGAGCTGAATGGATTATTCAAAGCATGTATGTTTGCAACTTCGAAGAGGATTGTTTTGATTCCATTCATTAGAACAATAGTGAGAATAGCATCCAAATGTACTCACTGTGACTGCCCATAATGCTTTTATGCATATGCATGAACACAGTCTTGTGCTGTCACACGGGCTCTGTGCGTCAAGTTGAATCGTGTTGTACTCACTAGTTATTATAGAAGCGCTTTCTCATCTGATTTCTTTCCTGTTATCAATTTAAATCTTAAAAGGCAAGCAAATAAATTTTCTCAGCCATCATCTTCTAAATTATGTACTAATGTTTAAACACCAGTAAGTTTGAAGTCTGTAAGCATCCATAGTCATTTAGTACTTTTGCCAAAGTAAATGAAACCACTGACCATTTAGAACCAGTTGAGCTCTCTCTGGTGGCTAATTTGAGTTTTACAGTTTCTTATTTGTTTTGCTCAAGTCATATTTTCTTTTAAAAATACTACTGGTTTTAACTTCTGTCCCCGTCACGGGCTATTGATTTGATTTAGTTCCAGGAATGTGCTAATATTTTTTAAAATAATATCCCAAATTAAAATTGTCCTCCCTAGTGTTTCAAGGTGTTTCTACAGCTATGATGCAGAAGATGGGTCTGATGGGAATACAGGACTCAAGTGATGCTCTGCCATCACTAAATCATGACAGTTGGAAAAGAGCACTAAGAGCACCAAGTCCAACTATCAACCTATCCCCACCATACCCACTAACCATGTCCCCCAGTGCCACATCTCTGCAGCTCTTGAATGTCTCCAGGGACAGTGACTCCACCACTTCTCTGGGCAGCTTGTTCCAATAACTCACACTCTCCATAATTAGCACAGAAAGATAAATGCTGCTAGACAGCTTCCAGAGCATATCCTCTTTGTGACACAGCTCAGCTGTTTATCTTTGGGATACAGTTTGGGGCTTCTTAGGCTAAGTACATCCCAGTTCTAGAGGCAGCTGTGCTACCGTGGTCTTGTTCATAGATTCTTTTATTTTCTGAAAGCTGTGATAAATGCAGAGCTAGCGAGGACAGGTCTCGGCACCCTCTGCAGCATAGTTAGCACAAAGATACAGTGGTAAAATGATACAATAGGCTGATGTGTGTGCTTGGATCAAGGCCCAGCCTCAGGTGGCAGCTTGGTATTAATTATTTTAACCTTGATGAGGCAGCAGCAGTTAGACCAACTGAAGACTTGTGAGGTCGTCCCACCCCTTCTTCCTGCTGAAGTGCAGCTGTTCCCTAGGAGGTGTCATCCAGACACACATTCACTGTCTGGCTGAACAGAAAATCCCAGGGGATGCCTGCACAGACTGAGTGTGGATCTTTGGCCAGCAGAATCACTTTTAAAGGTGGTGAAAATTAATGGAGATGAAAATGGTGGCATGGGAATGCTTCCTGTGTTTGTCACACTTGCACAGGGAGGCCAAAAAAGGTTTGTCTGTTCCTCTCTGCTTAAGAAGATGGGCAACAGTATAAGAGGCAAGGGTACCTCTGGTACAGCTAGAAAGTTGTACATATTTAATATTCCCACAGTCCTTCTGTCAAAGCATTTTGCACCATGTGAGCTGAAAACAATGTAGTTCATAAGAATAATTTTATTTTTACGAAGTACATTTCTGTGATGAATAGCATCATGGAATATCCCAAGTTGCAAGCATCCCACAAGGATCATTGAGTCCAACTCACAGCTCCACACAGCACCATCCAAAGTTAGACTGTTTGTCTCAGAACACTGTCCAAATGCTCCTTGAACTCTGGCAGCTCAGCGCCATGACCACTGCCCTGGGCAGCCTATTCCATGCTCTCTGGTGCAGAACCCAACCTGACCCTCCCAGGATGCAGCTCCATGCCATTCCCTTGTGCCCTCTCTCTGTCACAGAGAGCAGAGAGCAGAGATCAGCACTGCCCCTCTGCTCCCTGTGAGAAGCTGTAAGCTTCCATGAAATCCCTCCACAGCCTCTTCTGCTCTGGGCTTAATAAACCAAAGGACTTCAGCTGTGTTTGATTTTTCTAGTAAACAGGCTTGCCTGGGCAAGAGAGAAGGTGACTGGCTCTTATCACTCTGACTGCTATGCACTTCATTTGGGGAACACTCTGTGACCCTCATAGGCATCACTCTAGGCTGGCATAGGTTTCTGTATTTTGTTACAGTAGGATTGGAACTGTGCATATTATTGTTGAAAAACTCAGAATTTGTTTTTATAAGAATGCTTTACATGGCTAGAAAAAGATTTGGGCCTCTGGAAAGAGAGAGTTGAAAATAACAGGTGTCTTTGTCTGCTGGATCTTCATCTCCCTTATAACTGAAAACAGGTTAAGGCTAATGCTTTAAGGCTAAAGAGACCCGGTTAAAGTTTACCCTTCCGCAAAGGCTAGCTAAAGGTTCATGCATAATTTAAATCATACTTGCACTCTATTTTAAGGTTTTAGGTGAGACTTAAATGACTTACCAGCCTTAAGCTGTATCTTCCCCCAGAGAAGCAATCCATATGAAAAAGTAAATCAGAGGTGCATTAATTTCTTCAGTGCTTAACTTCAGTGAGAAAAAGGGTATTTTTTTGTTTGTTTTATGACTTGAACCACCTAGAAAGCAATGAAAAAAGCAGCGCATCACTGAGATGCCATCTCTCCTCCTAAGCATGAAGGTAATGCTCTGTGACACTAATGTAGCCTTGCACCATCTGCTTTTTCAGTCAATAACACTCAAAGCTGTTTCTTTCAGAATTCATTCACTTTAAATGTTTAAATTTTCAGTGGAAAATACACAGATCATATCATTCTTCTCATATGTTTTTGTTCATATTGGATTTATATATTTTAAAATCAAAGAGACTAAAACTGTACATTAACAAGAGAGAACTTAGTCCTGCAAAATTCTTGGAGTAGATTTTTCCATTATAAGCTCTTACTGATATAGAGATACAAATCCTTAGGAGGTAAGGGGAGAATTTGTGTTATTCAGTAACTTTTTAAATAAATGTTTTAGAACAGATCGTAAAGAGGAAAATCAAGTACTCAATGTTTCTTTTTCAATAAATCTCATAATGAACTAAAAACTCAGGATAGGCTGACAAACATAATCAAGAGTTTTGTGCTTTTTAGGTCTGGGAAGTTGACATGTAAACTGTAACCTCGCACTGAATAGAGCTATTCAAACACACAAGTGTGGGTGTCAGCTCAAATCACATCCAACGTCATCTGGGGAAAGAAGAGGGGCACTAAAGAGTTATTCAAGGAGAAGTTATTTTCTCAGTGGCAAAACCTAAATATTCTCATACCAAATATCAGTAGTCCTTCGATATTAAAAAAACCAAGTCCCTATCCCTGCACTATTATGCCCTTTAGTACTAGGGGCCACATGCAATAGTGGTTTCTTCTAATCCCCATGCCTAAGGACAGGTACAGTCTTTTCTTACAAATCTGGATCTATTTCCTTATCAAAGCCTTTGTCACCATCAGTTTATGTTGTAAATTCCTCCACTTGCCAGTGTAAACACTGAAACCAGTGAAGCTGTGGAGGAATTTAGGAGTCCTATGCAGAGAAAATTTTATGTTGGTAGTCTGCTAAGATATGTGTTTGTGAAAACTAACTTTTGTAAATGCTCTTACTATTTGGGATGGCATTTTATTTATTAATCTATATTATTAATACTAATTACTTATGCATAAAGGTAAGTGTGCTGAAGCAACAGTGAGCCTGAGGAACTCTCCTGTGCACAAATTTGAAAGTATCACAGAGAATGCATTTGTATGGAAAAAATTGAAAGTGACACCAGAGGAGCTACTGTATAATGTGAACAGACAAAGCAAAAGGGCTACATGACAATCCAGAGAGAGAAAGAGAACTGTCAGATGAAATATAAAGGTGGAGCAATCACAGCACTTTAGGCTGTTTAACTCTATTGATGCCATTCCAGGAGGAGTGCCAGGATTTATCATACAGTTTACATTCATCATTCTGTGTATAACAAACCACTACGGCCTAGATAATAGTTATTAGATAAAGATGTCCTCAGTAGAGTTTCATATCAACTTATACAATATACTCATATATATGTAAAGGATTAGAGCAGAGAAAGGGCAGAAGAACCTAGATAGGTATTTTGCCTTCCTTAAATCAGCCATTTTTCTAGGAGGCAGGTTAAGAATATGTTGAAAAGGAATATTGTTATTTGCACTGTTTCTATACTGGCCAGAAGCTATATTCAAAGGTATTATTGAGGTGTACCCATGGAGTGAGCAGCTTAATAATATATATGTGTTTGTGTGAGTGAGTGAATATGTATATCTATATAAATGTACACATGCATACACCAAGTTTCTTGTTCTCATGTGTAGCTGATATCCTGGCAGATCTGTCTCAAACTCTGATGTGAACTGGCAAGTGGGCTGCCAAGAGTGAGATGAAAGAGCATGACAGAGACTCCAGAGTATGGTAATATTATTCTCATCACAGCCATTCTTATACTGTTATTTTATTTATTATTTGTTATATGCCTGGGGTATGCCTGACACATTGCAAGACAAAAGGAAAGATGCTTCTCTTGTGTCCTTAATTCATTTTGCTGTGAAACACACAGCTGTGCCTTCTGTAAAAGAAGAGAGGCATGTTTTCTTATTTCTGTGAGGCATAAACCTTTCAAAAGCAAGAAATAGCATCCCAAATTGTAGGAACTCAAAAATAGTACCTGCAAGTTCTATGAGACACTTTAAGACCTGAATAAATTAATTCTGTGATTGTTATCTCATGGAAAGATTTTTCTTGCCTAAATATTTTGTTTTTCAAAGAGACGACTTCAGATTTTTCACAGAAGTACAGTTAATGAGTGCTCCTCCTACATCCCCCTCACCACTAGAAACTTGTATCCCATTTCTGCTCTACAGAGATATAATTTATGTCTCAGTAGACTCAGTGTATAACCCTTCTCTCTGTAATATGCCCTAGGTTCCCTAAATAAGGGCCTATTCAATTCTCATTTTTGGATCTTATCAAGGCAGTCCTTGAAGCAAATAGGAGTTACATTTATTAAGTAGAAATTTCATTAGTTATCACAGATGGCCAAGATAGCTTAGATTCTAAAAGGTGAACAAATTCCTAAAGATGCTGGTGGTACCCTGAGAGGGAACGCTTCATGACTTTGAGGTGCTATATGCCTTAAAACTTTCTAGTCCTATGCTTTACCTTTTTTCTGGCATGAGAAGGATTATGCTTTGATAGCTGCAGTTCTCCATGTATCTGCTGATAGACATTTGAATTAATGTAACAGAATGCCTCTGGTGAAAACTGCACCTTCCCTGAGTGATTTTGGCACTTGAATCTTTCCCAAGGGCTGAAATAGCCATGTGTGTGACATGCTCACACTCAGCTAGATCAGAAATTGACAAGTGTCTTTATATTTTTTTTAATAGAACTGAGCTGACAGTTGCCACATATAACCTAGATTATTTAAATCCTCATCACAAAGGATTTGTGAGTATGAATGGATGATTTAGAACTTTTTATACCTAGTAGATGAGTGACCATACACATATTAGTGGAAAACCAATGAATGCATAATATATAAACAGATTGAACTTATAGTAAAGGATGATGAGGAATATATTCAAATGGAATAATTTTGTTCTTTCACTCTAATTTGAGGTTAACAACACAAATAGCGATGAAATATTTAATGGTGTTGTAGTTAAGCTGGAATCCATGAGCTGGACAACCTTTCTCAGTGTATTTGTACCATTCATTGCAGAGCAGAGCATTAATAGATGCTTTCGGTTTTCATGCAAAAAAAGCAGTACAAGCAGTATCATGGTATTTCATATCAAGTTCTGATGAGAAAGACCTGGGAACATGAGGTCCACTCACTGTTTTGGCCAAGCAGAGTCTTTGTGAGTAGTCATAGCCAAATATGAAGAGAAGCAACTAAGCACAGAGGAGTCCAAGAAAATGCTCATATAGCATTACTTTAAAGAAAATCAAGGAGTCAGAAATTTGTTGTTGCCAGAAAGCAGCTTGGAATGGGAAGGAAATAATCCCAAACTTTGCATTCTGTTGTTTTTAGTTACTGCCCTGTTCCAGGAAATGTGACTTTCTGGCTGTTCTTATTAAGTATGCACAACAGCAGCAAAGATATAAGGCAGTTAATCAAATTTATCAATTTGATAATCAAATTTATATGAAAGCTGTGCATAATGACTGAATGATTGAAAAGTGGGTCAATGTGCAAAAACTTGTTTTTAACTTAAGCTTAATTTCTGGTTCTCCCAGAACTTTTATGCTTTTATGCTTTTTGTTTGTATGGTTGGTTGTTGTTTGTTTGTTTGTTTGTTTGTCTGTTTTTTGCAGATGCAACGGTGAATGTACTCTTGAGCTTCCTACTTGGAAGCAGGCGTGGTTATATGAAAGTCTCAACTGGGAATATGATTATATTTCCTAATCCTTTTATAACACACTAATAGCTGGGATCTTTCAAAATAAACTTAATTAAATCGTTCTCTTGATGTGCTAAGTTAAGCACTGAAACAACTAGCATGGCATAAATCATTTAACAGCCTTTATAAATGCATTTTTTCCTGGATTTTCATGCATCTGTGTCATGCTTGTACTCAGAATCACCAGATTCAGTTCCAGGAAATTCAGAGTACAGCCATGCATTTTGTGCTCAGAGCACAGAGATGGCTGCAGATTTGATGAGCAGAGGGCGTCAGTTCGCTTTTTGTCTCGGGTTTCAGCGAGGAAGGGGAGAACAGGGAAGTTTCAGGATGTTAATGCACAGCACTAAGCTGGTAAAGCAATGCGCACGTTGTCAACACAAATCCCGTTCTTTATTACTGCATTTTCTGGTATTACCTTATTATGTCTTGATAATATTCCATTTTGGCGTGCATGGCCTTTCACCTCCATATTTAATGTAACCTCTCTTTTGCGTCTGGAAAACAGGCAGGGCTTGATGGCAGCGGGGCTGCTCCCGCACCGCGCTGCCCGGGTGGTGATGATGTGTGAAATAGTGTCCTCTGCTGCACGAACCGACACAGTGCGCCTACTCTGAGTTGCCCCGCAGGAAGGCAGACTGGAGTGAAAAAGCTCCAGCCCTTGAACAACAATAAATCCTGATCTAAAGATAACATTTTCCCCGTTAACGTGTATGATCTATCTTAACGAATATGATATAACGAATATGATCTATCTTAATAACTAAATCGGCTGACAAAAACAGATGCCTTGAATGTCCATTGCAAAAGCCTGTGACAGCTGTTGATGTTTTTGCTGAGTTTTGTCTCTTTCAAAAGGATAAAGGGGATGGTTACATACTGCTTACAGTGCTCTTAAGTTGAAATTAAGGACATTTCACATTTCAGAACACCTGAACAGTGTGGAGAAGCTCAGTTCTGACTTCAGGTGCTGGACATCCAGGGAGGCTGGTAGCCCTGACTTTATGGTGACTAACTCAGCTTAGATTCACTGAACTTACAATTGTTGCACAAGCCATGACAACAGAAAGAACCATTACAGTGAATTTAGGTTTTAATGAAAGCAGTGTTTTAAATAGTGTTGGCTACTGCCTGTGCAGTACAATATACAGTATAGCAGTTTATAACCTAACTCAGCCATGGAGCATTTCTCCTGCCCCATTTCATTGTTTCCTTCCATAGACCTGTGCAGAGTACATCACAGGATGGTATACTGATGCACAATAAAACATGAATTACTTTTCAAACTTTATTCAAAATGAAATGTGGCATTTACTTGGCTTTTGTACCTCTCAGGGTACTATAGGAACAATGAGCAGGTATTCTTACATCCCTTTTATGCAAACTGGGACAGAGAGAGGTATTAGAAAAGTGTCCTCTTTATCAAACTTACTCCAGCTTTCCTATGTCTATTGCTACTCTGGATAAATTCATAACTTTAGGAAGATAGGTTTGAGTGGATGAAATAAATTCTTGAATTAATCCAGGCTTCTTTTCTTTTCTTTTCTTTTCTTTTCTTTTCTTTTCTTTTCTTTTCTTTTCTTTTCTTTTCTTTTCTTTTCTTTTCTTTTCTTTTCTTTTCTTTTCTTTTCTTTTCTTTTCTTTTCTTTTCTTTTCTTTTCTTTTCTTTTCTTTTCTTTTCTTTTCTTTTCTTTTCTTTCCTTTCCTTTCCTTTCCTTTCCTTTCCTTTCCTTTCCTCTTTTTTTTTTTTTTTTTTAATAACATTACTGATGGTCCATTATTAGTAATTGACTTCACCATCAAACAGCTGACAACCAGCCTGAGTTTACACATTTAGCAGGAAATGTCATGTCTTTGTGGTCTCTCAGATTTTCTCCAGTTCTGATGATGTTTTATTGGAGCGTTCTCTTGCTTATTTGTTTTTTTAACTTTCAGAATTTGAGAGTCTCAGTATGAATATGACATAATTTCTTTTCTAAGTTTGTTTATTCATGGTCTGGACCACTTTCTTGACAGCTGTAAGAATGGAGTATCCTTCTCTTTAACTTGCCTGCTGCTATTTCTCTTTCATAAGGCAAATTATAAATAAATTATACTTAGAGGCATGGATTTGTAGGTGGAGTTCTCTGATACTTAATAGATAGTGGAAGCAATATGAGTCCATTGACCTGGGAAAGAATATTCTAGGAAGTATATGTTATGAATGAGCTTGCAGTGCAATATGACAACTCGGTGATTTACTGTGGATGGAGGCAGATCACATATCACAAATGGTTGTAATCACAGTCATGCTATTTACTGGCTGTCATGCTGCTCTTGAAAGACTAGGGCAAAGTGTGGTTTTCTTCTCCAGTTGTTGCAGAGATTTTGCTGTAACAAAACTGAGTGGAATGCATTCCCTTTGCCACATTATTCCCGCACTGAGAATTTTACTGTTTTGGGAACCAGATATTTTATAAAAATAAGTTTTGAAAACAAAACAAACTACCTGTTCTAGTCAGCATCTCTGTATGTACAAGCCTATTGCCTTATGCATTTATGCTTAGATTTTGTTGATACTGATCAAGCAGTATTTTGAAAAATATGACAGAAGATTTTCAAAAATCAAATTTTGACCATTTTCTGAGCAAAACCGAATGCAGTGGGCAATATAATCTTTGATCATAACACTCTAAATGATAGGAGGAAATGTCTCCTTATGTTTTAAGGGTTAAGTGACAATTTTTGAACTAGATATAGTTTTATTAAGAACAAAATACATTTTTGTGGCCTGAAAGATGCTTGGAGGCTTTTAGAAGAAAGTTTATCACCATATCAAGTAGCAAATAA
Source organism: Excalfactoria chinensis (assembly GCF_039878825.1). Classification (NCBI taxonomy): domain Eukaryota; kingdom Metazoa; phylum Chordata; class Aves; order Galliformes; family Phasianidae; genus Excalfactoria; species Excalfactoria chinensis. The sequence continues at coordinate 24,651,339 of NC_092830.1, read as the reverse complement.
TACAGAAGAGGACAGACTATCAAATGAAGCAAGAAATAACTCCATTATGTAAGATGTCTAAAATCTCTGCTATATTTGACATAGTGAAGAATATGATTGGACTGTTTGATATTTTCTGTTTGACCTTTTTACTCAATAAATTTGTGCAAGTTTTTTAGTTGTTTTTCATTTGTTGTTGTTTTTTTAAGTATGAAAGAAAAATGTAATGGAATTCATGGAAAGCAACCAACCTATTATTTAATATTTCACATGACTGCATAATGTTATTGATGGATAATGTGCAATTTGGTGGAATATGGCAAGGAAACTCATGCATGGTATTCCACTTATATGTACAATTCACTGAGTAAATTAGTTTTCTTTGTTTTTCTTCTTATTGTGCTATTAGAAGAACAAATAGAAATGAGGAGACATAGCATGAGGTATAGTTTTTCTGCTGAATTATACTCTTAATTTATAGATTTTGAAAATAGGTGTTTGATGTAATTATGTAAAACTGATGTAAAAGCATGATGGCTGACTAGTGTAATACAAGAGCTTAATGGTAGATTCAGAATTGCATCTTTAGCATAACATCATAAATAATGTCTCCAAATCATAACCATGGTAAACTTTAGGGGATTCTGAAACTTGTTTGCAAACAAAGAAAAACTCATCCATCTTATTGCTTTCTGAAGAAGAAAGAATATATAGCATGTTCCCATTAGATACTATAGATAATTTTGGATGGATCAGATCTTAGGGAAACCTTTGTTTCAGTACAAAGCTTGTTTCCTTGTCTGTTTTGATGCTGCAAGATTGCTGGTACTAATTTTCATTAAGCATTCATTTGAAAGGTGCTCATGCTGTTCTCTGCAGCTATGTTGCTCATTAGCTCTTTTGTTATTTTTTATTAGAGCATAAAGAAAAGTGACTTTAGTACAGCCACATAATTCTAACTTGTCTTTGCCTTTTCTGTGCTACGCAATGTTTCCTGGATAATAAATTTTCAACTTCATTTGTCTATCCAGTTTTCAAGATGTGAAAGCATCTCTAAGCTACTTTTTATGGCATGTTTTACCCTTATTGCTGGTAGCAAATTTTATGGCTATTGTGTCATAAGCTACGCTGCAGTGTTACATGGCTATATAAAGGAATCCAGTCCTTACAGACTTGCAAAGCCTGATATTTCCATACCAGCTTGTTAACTGAGTCACAACCTTTCTGAATTGCTTAAGGGCACAAGGCAATCCAAAGAGGAGTCATTTGGAGAATCATCTTTCCAGACTGCTATTCTCAGTTTGCTAGACAACAAAGGTCTTTTTGTAATTGCAGTAAGCTTCAGATTTCTATAAGTGAGAAAGGATCGTTCTGTACGTCCTATGTTCTTATATTCTTATTTAAACATCCATCATTGGCCAGGAGCAGAGAGAGCATACTAAACTAACTAGATCTCTGGTTAGACTACACTACATCACTACAATCACTCCTACAATGACTATATCAATTCTGTTATTTATGCTACCTCCTCAGGTAGTTAGAATAGAAATTAATATTTGATTAATATGCATTCATCAATTATGTGGAGGTTCTATTCTTCAATTCTGAGGAAAATTGATAAGATTTGCTTTTCAGGCTTATGTATAGGCAGAAAAATAAGGGGTGGGGGAAGAGCAGTAATACTTTCTGAAACTTCCAAGAGCATTGTTATATCAGCTGTCTCAATTTCATTCCAGCACCTCTTCCATCATCCTCTGAAGTTACACAAGTTTAATTTAAATTAAACTGGAAATGCAGAAACAATTCAGTCAGTGGTGCATAAAGAGCAGAAACCAGTTCTCCTCCTGATCCTCTTCTTCAAAGAGCAAATGATCTATTCTTCCATTATTAAGATGTAGTTCCTAAAATTCAAAGGGAAATAATCCATGGAATAAGGAGGTTTTGGTAAGTCGCAGGTACATGGAAGGAGGGTACAGTGTCTTATATAATCCTAATAGAAATGTAACATGTTTTTTTGAAAATGGGGGGAGTTTGAATGTGGGCTTTTTCAGCTCTTCTTTTTGGGCAATGTCGATCGCAATCATGTGCTGCAATAACACAAAAGAGCTGTCACTAATAGTGTAAATCTATTCTATGTGCAAAAATAGACTCAGCAGGAAAGATCATTTTTAAATTTTAGAAAACACTAAAACTCAGAATTTGGGTGGCTAATCTGGATAAAGCATTTTAAACAATAATACAAGGTTAAAGATAACATAATATGGGAGAATAGAGAGGATTAGCCTAGAATATACTTGGCAGAAGAATGTGAATTCTGTCTTTTGCCACCAGGATGGCAACAAGGACAAGTATTATCCATCAGGTTCTTTATGTACTGCTTTCCCAGAAAGGAAGAAATAAGATGGGAGGGCATCTTCACAGATAGTTCTTATCCATATCCTCACCTTCTCCCCCCCCTTCATCTGTAGAAGCAAGGTTCATTTTTTTTTAATGCATTTTATAGTAGGTTTTGAAATCTGAAGGTGGAAGGCATAGTGCTGTTATTATTACTTACTGTTATAAGGGACAACATGGGTATTACCATCATTGAATCTGTCTCTCAGAGTTAGGTTTGAAATTTGCAGTCCTCAGCTATCTGGTGAGGTTTAAGGAATAACTTCTGTTGTTTGTAATATATAACACAATAAATGGCTACTGAGAATGATTAATAGCCAGAGTGAAGCTCAGACATTTCATTGATCTCAAAAGCCATTTATTGCAAGTATATGAGAGCAATAGAGATTATTGCTATTATTCAACAAACAGTAAAATCCAAAAGGAGAAAAATTCGTTTTTTTCTTCTTGTGAATGCTGAGAAAGTGTACTGCACTTTTCCTCTGAGCTGGATTTTCCATCAAAACACATGCTGGAAGCACAAGTGGGATCAATAACATCACAGACACAGCTTTAAATACTGATTAAATGATCAAGGACAGACACTGTTTGAGGATAAGCTGAAAAATTGTTCACAAAAGCAGCTGGTGCAGAACAGAAGTGACCTGACTTGACAATGAGGGTTTTGTGTGCAGATATGTTGGATTTTTTCTGGCTGAAATTCTGTGCTTATTATATAACTTCTCTTGATTAATTGAGCCTCAGTGCCAGGTTGTCGGCTACAGCTGAGGTATGTCTGGCATGGCCAACAGGAACTGGCACACCAGACTGCAGCTAAGCTCTACTTTGTTCTGTCCTGAGTCTAGGACAGACTCCACGCCACTCTGGTTCTCCAGAATAAGATTACATACCCAAGGAGTCACTACTACAGCCAGTTTTACTGAGGCACAGTAAAGTACTGCCTCTGCCATAGTCTGTTTGCCATTTGAGTATTTGATGGGATAGATGTTCCTGTTGTGCTTATGTAGAACATGATGCTTTTCCTTCATGTACTCACACAAAAAAAGGCTAGTAATTTGGGATTGTTCCCAAGGCGATTTTGGCTTTAGGGGGACATATCTGGAACCTGAATCCTTGGTCTTGTCAGATGACCTTTTGCACAAGGTAGGGATAGAAAGCAGCATTGCACCGGCCTTGTGTCACCTGTGACAAATATTCATGTCTGGTAAACCTAGAAGGCACCACCAGGTGCAATAGAACTACTGAAGGCATTAGGTGAATCTGATCTTGTATTTTCAGTTCTTAACTGGGATGGGCTTTAAAGGGGTATTCAGAGAGATGGCATGATAAGAAGCATTTTATCCTTATTCCATGCAGTATTAAAGAATGCTAGGAAATGGCCAGAATTAGGAAAGGCAGATCTAAACTGGGATGCACTGCCTCTGATATGTGAGTACCTTATTCTTTCCAGCCCATGGAGACACCAAGACAGAGACTGTAACTTCCACAAAATCAGTGGAATTCTACACCATACTGGACAGAAGCAGTAACATGACCTTGTAATCTCTTCTGCTTCTTCCTGTGTGCTGTGAGTTCCTTAATAGGATATCCATGTACTGTACACAATCATTCCTCTTATTTTTTTCTTAATGTAAATCAACTGTCTTTATCAAGAATGAAAATTTAATAACAAGGTATAGATCCAAATGAATCAATAGATTTAACAGGTTGAAAGAGAGTTTTGCCTTGTTGATTCATTTGGATTATCAAATTCTGGAGGCATATACTGCAGTTCATGGATTTTATGATGCTCAAGATGGCACTGGCCTCATCCAGGAGGTAAGTGACGATGCCTAACTAATGACAAATGTTTCAGACATGTATTCACTGTAGCAACTATAGGCTTTGAGCTGAAGTCAGCAATTTGTCTTTCTCCTTGGCTCATTAAACACTGTTTTGAGCTCCACTAACACAGAGCTAATGATCGTGTTTTTAGCAGTCTTTGAAAATCTGTCACCTCTGCCCCTGAATTAGTTCTAAAACAGACAGGAAAGTCTGAAAACCTGCAGTCCTGTAATCAGGCTGCAGCTCAGTTCTTCAGGCCCTGTTTTACCCTGTAGGGTGAAGGATGAGTTTCTCCCCTCCTACTGGTCTGCGTGTGCAAGGTCCAGAATTTAGCCTCAACCATGTTGTTTACTTTTATTTGTAAGTTTTATGGCTGGATTCTGGCTACTGACTGCTTCTTCTCAGAGGAGGATTTCCCAGCATAAAGGAGTCCCCAGTGACACTGTACATAGATATTACTAATGCATCCATCAGCAAATTATCTAGGCAGCAATTACAAAAATGAGAGTCGAGTAGTGCAAATGATTGATTGTTTTCAGTGCAGTAGCTGAAATGAGGAATTAGAGATGAGTCTTAATTTAGGGTCACTGGACATAGTAGTGCACTTTTATTGTCAGGTGGAATGCAAAATGAGCACTCACCTGTATGTGGCACTGCAGTTCAAACTCAAAGCTCACTTGCATAATAGGAATACTTACTCCATCTGCCAGGACACAGCTCTGCGTTCAACATCTCTGTATGAGATTTGCCTTAGTTTGCACTTAAAAAATACTGCTCTTCATCTCTTGTGAGGTCAAGTGAATTTTATTGGATGAGCCATACTGTTGAAAGTTCGTTCACCTGCCTGTGTTACTGATTGAAAGACTTTGCAAAATGATGGAGTTCAGTATTGTGATCTGAAATTTATTGTGAGCAGACTCATTCCAATCAGCTCTGGCACAAAATAACATAATATGGGGCCCTCTGCCAAGCAAGAACAGTCTGATCTCAGCTCCTGAGATCTTCACATTGCAGCACAGCAGCCCTTAGGTGTCCAAAGAAAGCAGTTGTTTGATAAGGTAAGGTTAGCAAAGAGGTTGTTGGAATAGCAACAGTGCCTGGGAGGCTCCCCAGGAGGTATGAGTTGTCTTGCACAGGTGAGATTTCTGAATGTCTTCCCAATTCAATATCTGGGAGGGGGAGAGAAAGAGAAAAAAAAAAAAAAAAAAAAAAAAAAAGAAAGGTAGTGACCTGAGCACAAAATACAGTAGCTAAATCCTCATTTGAAAAAATAATCACAGTAAATTAAGTCAATTAAACTGAAAATATTGTATATTAACTCTGTAGTTAGTAAAGTCTATCACTTATGTTCTAGTTTGTCTTAATTGAGAAAGATTCCTAGCATAACGTGAACATCTCTGTGAAAAGGAATAGAACACCAAAAACACACATGGATTTCCTATCAGATATTAAGGACACCAGCTGATTGTTTTGGAGACATTAGGTCTTTGGGGGTTGACTCTTCCTAGTGATTTATTAACCTCAAGAAGAATTTAAACAACAAAGTTTGATTTACTGTCCCATATATGGGAGAATTCTTTGTCTCAAGTTTTAAATTACGAGCAGGTCACGATGATCTCATAAATATCTGTAGAGGAAAACTTCAGAAAACAGCCAAGTGTCAGAATTATGTGCAATATCACGCTTAGAACTCAGCCTATACAAAGTTAATTGTTATGATGTGTTGTTTGTTTGTTTTAATATGAAGATTTAGTTAATTATTATTAGGTGTTTTGTTTTTTTTTCTGAAGGATAACTAGTGCTACCCTGAAACTTATGTTCCAATGTGAAATTGCCACAGGCATCATATTAGACTTTATTATACACATTATCATTTAAAATGATCTTGTGCGTAACTTTTTGTAGCATTTTCAAATGAACACTACTAAAATGAGTTAAAAGAGCAAGGGGACCAATAGGTACTATAAAGGCAATGTAGTGTTATGGAAACAATGCTATAATGTCAAAACTAAAGCAATTCAGAATCAATTGGAGGATGTGTTGCAATTATAGGGCAAGTATGGCTCTCCAGGTTTATGGCTTAAGTTTCCAGTTTATATGAGTCTCCTGAGTAACACTGGAAGTGATTTATTTTCACGGTGCCTCACTTTCCCTTGTAAGACAAGCAAAACATTCTCCAACTTGCTATTCAAATCTACCATGGGAATACCTGGGATGTACTAAGGCACTGAGAAAAAAGAGGTCACTTAACACTCCAGACAGACAGCAAAAGAAATAACTCAGTTATCAGTGTCTCCATGTGTATAACTGTGTGTATACACGCACACTTATTTCTGAACAGATACTGCATATGACAAATCCAGTAATCTAACTGAATTCATGGGACAAGGAGACACAAACCTCCAAGTACCAGATTTAGCACTGCATTAATTTTGGGCTTGTATCTCCTCTGGTTCTAGTTTTCTGTTGAAGAAAAGCTATGTGTTTACATATTGGACCACTGCTAGATTTATTTTCCCATTCGTATACAAGGGAAAACAATTCCAGACTTTGACCTCACATCTCAATGAGTTCTCTACAACTGAAGTTATGCCATGGCAATTTTGCTATTGACTTCAAAGGAGGCCAAATTACTTCTGCTGTCTTTCCCTGTATTTCAGATGATTCAGGAAGGTAATATCCAATTGCAGCAGCATAGGACATTTAGAGATTGACAAAGAAAATGGAGATGCATAAATGCAAAGTGCATTAACTATGCATTTTGTGAGCTATCTATGTCTGGGAGTGCCATCTCATAGAGTTCATAGAATAGAGGAGGAATAGGAAATGAAGTTGCAGTTCATGTCAGGTGAGCATATTAGATGACTGAAAAATGTCCCATGGAGAAGAGAGAAGAATCTTCTGATAGTCTTTCAAATGAGGACAAATGAAACTGCTACTGGGAGAAGACAGTGAAATCAAAGCCTTTAGGCACATGTGAGAAAATCATGAAGATGAAAAAAACTGCACAATACTCTATAAAGAAATACACCAATATACATAAAGGAGGCATATGCTAGAGGACCTTATTGAAAAGATCAGATCTCCTAAACACCTGAGAAAATTATATGATTAAGGTTTATCAGTATTATAAAACTACAGATGTGCAATACAGTAGAAAAGCAGTCATAACTAGAAGAGTTTTAAGAAAATGAACTGTTAGGAAAAGAGGATTTCCACACGTAGGCTGTACATATAATTGTCCAGTCCTCTTCAGGTATTTTGGAAGATGTGCTAGTTTTGCATTTCTGAATGCCAATCTCTACTGCCTTTGTAAGACTGAAGTACGTGAATTACAAAGTAATCCACCACTCTGGGAAGCAGATTTACAGCTGTATACAATTAGTGGCAGCAATGGGGCTGGTTTAAAAATTGCAGTGTCTCAGTGTCTTTACCTCTGAATTCCTTCAGGTTTTGGAGCAGAAACAACACAGAAAGCAGCAGCTGACAACTGGCAGAAAGTGTTTCCTTGTCTTGAAATAAATATTACTGCTAAAGGAAGAACAGTAGTGTTGTCATAGACTAAAGGTACTAAAGCCTGTGGCATTAAAGTGATCTCTGATTAACAAAAGCCAGACAATTGAAAAGACTATGTTGTACACACACAAGAACCAATTCTTTATACTGCAATCCTTCAGTTCCTACAGTCTCATCCAAACTGAATTGAAACGAGAGCCTTCAGGCAGACTTCCATTAAACAAAAAACTCTTAAAAGGAGAATGCAAAATCTAATTATAGGGTAACAAATGTGTACCTTTCATCTACAAGGCTGGTGCTCTGAAATTTTTATAGTCAATTATGATTATATAATCTATAAAGAAGAATAACCGAAGTGCTATAATGAAAAGGAGAAACTTACAAAGCAACATGAAAGATATCACCAGTAGCACAAAGCAGCATAACAGCAGTACCCTATACAATTTCCTTTCTCTTGTGACTGGTGTTAGATTGTTGAGATAGAGGTGCTGGCAGTAACCTTCTGAATTCCCACGGATTTATTCTCAGTGACTAGAGCTCATTGAATTATTTTTGGAAAACACATCATAAATTCAGCTACCTGGAAATAAAAGGGGTGAGGCTCATAACTAAATCCGTTAATCATATTTAAGAGAAATCCTTACTTTGCAGGTCATTAATGCATTGCTTTCAAATGCTTTCAAGAATCATTTCCTTCATTTACATATCAGTTCTTTCTTTTATTCATTCGCTCATTTATTCATTCATTCATTTGGGTCCCAGCCTTCTCTTCCACAATGTTTAACTGCATAATGAAACAATTACAAAAAAGTGCTGTGAAGTGAGTGATGAGAGGCATGGGATAATTTCTATTCTGTCACTGAGCAACAAGACCTGGATATTTCAACCTCAAAAGATGTAACTAAGAGAGAAAAACAAGTGTGTACTACCATGAATGATACAGAGATGATAAATAGGGAGCCTATCCACCACTTTTTCCAATACAAGAAATCAGGGGCATCAACTGAAACAAAGACTTCATGCACTGCACAAGTAAGCTGAAGAATTTTGCAGTAGGACATGGAAGGTAGTGAAAAATACAGACTTACAGAGTGAATAAATAAATTCATTGAAGAAAAGTATTCCAGGCTTCTTAAACCAACAGATGCTATCACTGTCCTGGGGACATCAAAGGTGTGACTATCCGAGACTACTGTAAGAGTATATATGGCTACTTGTTTATATGCATGTATATGCTTTTCTCTGTATATCTGCTACTGACTGCTAACAGAAACAGAAACCTAGGCAGCTATTCTGCTGCAGACACAGATCTGCCCTAACTGATTGACTACAGATTCAACACAGCTTAAGGGGAGCACTCTAAAACTGCAAGAAGACAGAAATCTGACATATTTGGTCCAGTCCCCCTGTATTGTCTATGATCACACACTAGATCCACAACAAAAAACTTCATGGTTATTCAGGGAATTTCTGGTCAAGTGGTTTCTCATCTGTAACAGCTACAACACTAGTGATTTTTTTCATCTCTAATCTACTGTAAAGCAGTAACATATCTAAAAGTTATTATTCCTGCTGTAATAATTACAAAGAGATCCAGTTCGTGTTCAGAGTCTAATCACGGGATATTAAAATCTCTCCTTGGCTTCTTTAGTCTATGCTAAAATTTCTTATTACTTTTCAGGCAAAGGAATATTATCAGTGCACAATACTGTTTTTATTTCTGCCTTTTGAGAACCCTTACCATTGGGAACCTAACTGATTGTTCTATATATTTTTCTTTCTAATATGATATTCACTTGTATGTTCAGCTGACCTTAAACTCACAAGATTATTTCCACAGATAGTCAAACATCCATCAAAATATCTTTCAAAAAGTGCCTACTGCTACTGTATAAACAAGTTTTACAAACTTTAATGTTCTTAAGTAATATTGTGGAAAGGAAATAAAGGAAAATATCATTGCAGACAAACAGACAGCTTCATCTAAATGCTTTTTTGTTTGTTTTTGTTCTAGTGTTGAACCACAGAGTGTTAGATGTCCTCCAACAATCCCCATGGACCATGATTAATTGCAGTTGCTAAGACTGAATATTCTAGTGTGAGAACTGAGTTACATGAATGTATCAAACAAGTTACTCTGACTTTTCTGACAGCTGTCTCAACCAGGAGGCCAAGGAGGAAACAAAACAGAACTGCTGATGAGATCTGAGATTTACTACTGCAACTTTTCTGGCAAAATCTAGGAAACCACATCAGTTGCAGTGACTGTTCTGTCCTGCCTGTCAAGGCGCTTGTGATAAGGATAGATTCTCTGCAACTTTTGGTCTATAGAGGAATTCTGTGTTTATTCCAGTTTATCTTTCACTCCCTCTATTTTTAATTCATTTTGCTTTCCACTCCATACATGTTCCACTTGGTATAACTGGTACCTCAGTAGAGCAAATAAGTTAACCAGGGTAACCAGGAGACAGGTCTCAAGCATCACAGCTAACTTGGATGCAGTTAGTAATTTACTCTGGCAAAAGCTACCCAAGATTTGAGCCCCAGGTCTAACTAACACTGGGCACATGTCAGAACATGAGTGCTTTTCTAACACAGAACTATTATCTTGTCAAAACTAGCATGTGAATTTCCATGCAGCACCCATAGCTTTCACTTAAACTATCATTTCATGAAAGTGCTTATGACTGCTCAAGTGGGGACTGCAATGGGGTGCTGATGTGAGAGGTATTTACAGATGAATGAAGCTCATAGACCCAGTTTGCATACTGGAAAAATTTCTAATGTATTTATAATACAATTAAGATCCCAGCCCACAAGTGTACAGAATTTGCAACACTTCTTGGGTAGATCATGCTATCTGAGGAGAATGTATGGCCAAATATGCTGATGAAACACATTTTAAGAGTGTTTTATAAGTGAAACATTGCTCTTCTTCAGGTCAGATTGGACTTCACTTTCAGAAGCACCAGAGTCTCACTGTTTCCCATTCTCTAATATTTGTTCAGAATCATAACTGCAAGTTATTAAATCGTAAGTGTACATATTAAAAGGTGACTACATACATTAAAAGCATTTGTCAGCATGAAGAATATCTTTTTATCCATCACTTTAGTTCAACACGTTAGTAAGAAGACAACATAGAATCACAGAATCATTAAGGTGGGAAGAGATCTCCTAGATCATCTGGTCCATGTACAGGAATGATTTCAGTCTGCTTGGGCTTGGGTTCTTTCACAAGTAGCATGTCATAACTGTGGAATATGTCTAATTAATATTTAATTGGGAGAGATCTTACCACTGCTTCAGGATGACTTTTATGGAGCAGTTAATCAAAGTAGCCATGTTTGTTTCACAGTAATTGTCAAAGTATAGCTTAATAGAGTGTTAATCTTTTTGAAGGAGAATTACCTACAAGATAGAACATGAACCCTTGCTTTGCTTGATGAATATTTATACAATTAATTTAGGTCCTATGGATAGCAAAATGTTAGGGCTAAGAAACTAAAGCGGATGATCAGATGGAAAAATCGGATTTTTTGTTCATGCATGTGTGCACGATGTGCCCCGTCCTTGGAGACACTCGAGCTCAAGCTGAACGAGGTTACCGCGGGGCCTAGCACTGCGCCTGGCGCGCCCCCCAGGGCCACCGCAACGCCGCCGCCCTCCAGCCAGGCGCTCGCCGGGGACGCCCCGGGGCGGGCTGCGCGGCGTGCTCGGCGCTGCGGGAGGGCGGGAGCCGCCGCAGTGAAGCCGCGCGGCATGGGAGAGGCGGCGGCGGGCAGCGTTGTCATGGCAGCGCTGCCCCAGCCGAGGGCTTAGGCTGGAGGCGGCGGCTGGCCGCAGGGGGCGCCTCGCGGTTGGGCCCCGCCGAGAGGGGAAGGGGTTAAATCAGGCGGGTGTGCTCGGTGCCTGGGGATGAGCTGTTGGCGGGGGCAGAGGGTGTGAAGCTTCTGCTCTCTTTCGGGGCGGAATGGAGGCTGCTGCGGAGGATGGGTTTTATGAGGAGGTGGAGGTGAACTGCTACGACTTCGAGCCTCTGCCGACGTTGCTGGAGGATGAGGTGAGTGTGGCAGGTGCGGGGACGGAGCCGGAGAGGCCGCCCCTGCGGGCGCCTGAGGTTAGGCGGCCTCGGGCCCCGATAGCCCCTGCCCATGCTGCGGCACGGCAGGCAGCCCTAGCGGAGCCCGGGGGTAGCTCAGCCCTCCGGCAGCGGCCAGGCCGCGGTGACACAGCCGTTCTGCTCTGTCGCGATCCTAGGGCTCCCTTCTGCCCCGTTATCTCAGCTTCCTAGTTGGGCTTGGCCCATCCCCTCCGCCTCTTCCATGCAACAGCAAAGTCATGGTGTTCGAGGATGGGGCGTCTAGTTCCTGGATCCTGGCGTGGCTGTGGTCTAACAGTGGTTATGAAGTGTGTTTCTTCGTAGTGCTCAATTAAGAGTAATTTCTTGAAAGGGCAGGAGTATAGCACCAGCTTGGTCCTTGTACAGCCATTTGTTAACTGCCCTGTGTAAAAATGCCTTTGTCAGGAGTGAATAAAAACTGTGTAAAAAGCTATTAAATCTGTTTCTTTATTGTGCTGGATTACCTGTAGCTGGTTCTGCAGTCAGCTTTGTGTGGATGTGTTTGGTTTTGTACTTGTTTGTTTGTTTACTCTCACTTTGCTCTCTGTATCTGTTCACATGAAGTGTTCAGGAATGTTTGTGTAAAATAATGGTAAGTTGATTAAAGTTGGAAGTGAAAGTCTGGTGAACCATATACAAGTGGTTTGTTTCCCAAACTGAACCTTGTAAAGTTCACTTATTGTAAAGTTCACTTATAACCAAGAAGAATTGGGATGTAGAGGTGTTTGAGATGAGAAATCCCTTCAAGCTCCATAAGCCAACTCCAGGCTCAGCAGTTTCATCCTTCTGGTAGAACCTGACCCAACTCTTCTGCTCTTGACCTAGGGTTTGTGTTTGTCACTCATATGGGTACTCTCCCTCATCTTAGCGCTCAGTATAGCCCTCTCAGACTGACCCATGCCAAATACAGAAGGAAGCTGACAGTAGCCTCCTCTATCCAGGTTTCTTAAATGCTAGAAGTGTTTGCTCAGGATGGAAGGAGGTCAGTTCTTTCTTCTGTGTGAGGAAGGCCTGAGCCCATTTCTCTCACTGGCTCAATACATGCTGTGATTGTAGATTCCCATCAGCCCCTTCTGTATAGTTTCTCCATATACATGAATGTTTTCAAGTATTCTTGTTGAGCAAATGATTGCCTATCACCTGGTGATTAGAGAACTTTCTTTTTTTTTAAGGGACTCCTTTGAAGAGTACTCAGTGGACTTACTGAGGCAATAACGTGTTTTTTCTTCAGATCTGATGAATTCAATGAATGATGTCTGCCATGTTTTTCATGATTCTAGAACAGATTGTTTTGAGATTTGTGTGCATTATCTTGATAACAGGACTTAGCATTCACAGCCTGCTGGCACCAGAAGTACTCCTAGATGCTTAGTCATTGAGTGGCGACAGTGGTGTGTGTGTTTATAGCATTCAGTGTGCAAAGCAGGAAAGTGTCTGGGCAGATGAGTAGGAAATACTGAGAGTGACAGCGTATTTAAATTGTCTTTCCTGGCTGGGACTTCCTTTATCTGAAACTCCTTAATATTTCATTTTAAAATTCTAATAAGTTGTCCATATTTAATTTGTTTTCTCTTTGCTTTCTCTCTGCTTTTTTACATATGCTGCTGCACTGCATTATACTTTTGAAGAAGATACAAGAGCAAACTGAGAACTAAAGTGAACCTAAGTGAACTAAAGTATGGTTGTCTGACCCATTAACTTTTCATAGCTATTAAACAATAATGGCTTTTGCAAGTATCTTTTCCTGATAATGAGACAAGTGAGGAAAGGTGTCTGTAACAGTGGCAAGATTTCCTGTAGATTTTCCATAGACCAAAATATTGCAGTTATGGTTTGCCAGAAGCTTCAGTTTGCTGGAAGATGATGAGTTATGTTCTGAAAAAGATTTGTTTGTTTATTTTTCGTCAATGAAAACTTGTTCCTGCATGGTTTTGATTAATGAAACTAAGTGATGTCTCAATATTTTCAATGCTTCATTCACTAAAAGGGTGTTACTGTGCTGCAGTAACAACTTTGGTAGCTAAGATGGTTCAGTGTGGTCATTTGAGAAACATTGTTTCCATGAAGTAAATAGCTTTGCGTCCTTGGAAGGAAAGGTTTACTGTGTAGCTGTTCTGTTGTTGTTTGTTGTCTTTCTTTGTTTTTATCTTCACCAGTCTGTCCATTGCTGAAAGAAGCTACTGAATGTGAATTCAGCTTTTTTTTTTTTTTTTTTTTTTTTTTTTAAACAAAACTTTCCCTTTTCCTGTTAAGAAGATAAATTTGTCTGGCATGAGATCATCATCTTTCATTTACTCCCCAGTACAAAGATGGTTTTGTGGCTTTAACATAGAAACATAGATATTGCTACTGGTGATTATTGTCAGCTCAAGAACTCAACGCAAGCTTGACTCAAAAGATATTCTATAAAGTCCTGGCTGTGACTGCAGATTAATACAGAAGTCCTTCTAAACTTCACAGGTTATATTTATTTCTTATAGTGTCTGCAACCTGAGACTTTTGTGTCCATATGCACGTGATGGACACAATGATTTTGCATCTAATGAGATATTCTTTGCAGTTTTGGTAAATGCCATCACATCACATAGTTATTTAGCTGCATGGTCCTAGAAGAATTAAAATAACTGGCTCATTGCTTTGATTAAAAAATTGCATTGTGCTAGAATAAGCAGTTTGCCTTTTGTTCCCAAACTTGCCATCTTACTTATCAGCATGGTCACATTCATGTGGCCAGCTCTTTTTCTTATGTTTGCTTTTTCAAATTTAGGAACCTCTGTGCTGCCTTTTATGCTTGAAAGGAGTCCCCCATAAAAACGTGCAAAGTTTTCTCATCCATCCTCAAAATCCAATGGCAGCATTACACATACAATGCTGAGGAAAGCACAGAGAAAATGAGATTGTCTTTCTCATGTACTTGAGCTATAACAGCATTTGCTCTTCTGTGTTGTGTTGGACTGAGCTGGTGAGGGCTGAGTGCTTGATGGCACTGCACTAATACTTCTACTAGTGAATTAATACATCTCTAGTCTGGTGAAAGCTATGGTATTGAAAGTAAAAGTTACAGTTGCAAAATAATAGTAAACATGAGTTATTTCCTACTTGTTTTAATTTTTTTTCTCAGTTATTAAGCATTATGCTTTGGTCTAAAAGCAAAAAAAAAAAAAAAAAAAAAAAAAAAAATTGGGTCTGAGGATTGGTCCTTTTTTAAAGGATGTTTTGAATGAAATACAATAAAATTTCCCCATTGGTAAATAGTAATAGAAATCTTGATGTTTTCCAATGATGAGGTACATAAAGTCAGTTATAACTCTGTTTTTCAAGTGTCCATGCTTAAAAGTTCAAACCACTACAATTCACTTTGCATTCTGTTTTGCTGACGTTGAGATACTTCCTTTTCTATGTATCATCTAATATTTGGTTACATCTTTGGTTGCAACAAGGTATGCTTACTATCATTCAAAAGTGTGGTCTCTAGTCTTAATGTCCTTGCTGTAATCAAAGGGTAAAGGGAAGATGATTAAATTTTTTAGGACAATAACTTAGAAACTAAGTCCATGAATTGTCTTGATCCCAAGAGCATTGGGAATAGTGGGAAGCTTAGGACAACTGAAATGCTTTGTTTTTGTCTAAGAACACTTCTCCCACAGCATGTTCTACTTTTGAGGATTTAATAAATGATCTACATCACTAAACTTCATAACAGCATCATTTGTAAAACAGGCCAGTACTTTTTCACTGGTAGGAAAATTTTCACTGTGAAGGGAATTTAAAAGGAGTTTATTGAAAACCACTTGGGAGAGCTTAAGGGAGACATGGGTTAAACAAAATGTTTTAATTTAGTCTTTCTGAATGGTCTGTTTTCTTAACTTTGATGCAGTGTTTATGTAACTTACATAATTCCCATAGTAAGTCTATTTTTGATGTTAATGCACAGTGATACCTTTCTTCAGGTTAACTCTGCTTCTTAGAGACTTATTGTGTTAAAAGCAGCATAATGCATTTTATGTTTCTTGGGGTGTTAATCGGTGTCCTAGAAAGTTTCAGAACTTGCTGGAAATATTACTTGTAGTCGCTTATGTCAAATGTAATCTATGATACCCAAAGTAATGTCATGAAATGTGGAGTAATTTATGAATTCATGTCTTGGCAGGAGAATGTGTCCCTTGCTGATATTTTGTCACTGCGAGATAGCTGTCTTACTGAGCAAGATATTTGGGCAATTTGCCTGGAGTGTTGCCATTCTCTGAAGAGCATTGCCCATTCTGCAATCTTCCAGACACTCTGCATTACTCCTGACACTCTAGCTTTTAACACCAATGGCAATGTATGCTTCATGGAACAACTCAGTGGTAAGTATTTGTGTTTCCAGGCAATTTGCTTTAAAACTATGGAAACTCACGGTGAGAGGCTGTAGTAAAGCATTCTAGTCTATTCTGAAGACTTGTAAGTAAAATAAAGGGGAAAAAAGACTTGTTTAGGAATGGGTGAATCTAGGTCTTCATGAAACTATCTGCTCCATTTGACTGATTAATAAAGGCTTGTATGAGTTTGATTAAAAGGCTCATTCTAATTACTTTAAGACTTATCCAAGTTAATTTAATGCATCTCCATCTCCTACATAGGTTGTAAATCAGTATATCTGCATGTGCATGTCCTTGGTCACATGGAATTGGTTTCCTTTGTTTTAAGGAACTTGTCATAACTTGAAGTTTGGATGGGGAGAAGAGCTGGCTTTGTGTTTATAAGAGAATATGTATGAAAGACTTGTTGCAGGGGATAAATCCCATGGATTAAAGACTCCTCTCATCTAATATTTTTGCTTGTCAGCTAGGAAAGAAAAATCAATTTCTTCATGAAAGTTTTAGTCTAATTGAATAGCTGGCAAACAATTGATCCAGGAATTTGCCCTATTCAAGTACTTAGGATGTGTGATTATGGGAATTCCTGTATAATGCAGGTGATGTGTGAATATTTTGTTCTCTGATGTCACATTTGTCTCTAAGGAAGTTTTTTATTTTTCCTAGGAATGATTTTAAAAAAAAAAAAAAAAGGGTATGTTGTTTTTCCTCCCCCTCCCCCAACCTCCCTCCACTGTGTCCTTGAGTCTTTCTCTTACCCTGTCCCTCAAATCTTGTTGTTACTTTGTTAAAATACTGCTTGCTAGATAAGGCCCTTCTGGAAGCTGTCTTTTCTTGGTTTCTCTTGGCTGTTACTTATTCATTTATTCTTCCAGAAGAAAATGATGACCTCTGGAGTTTCTTGCCAGTGAGAGAAAATGAACGGCCTGTCACCTCTGCTTTTACAGAGTGCAGGTTCTGTGCTAAGGAAAGTGACAAACATCCAGTAGGATATTCTGCCAAAGGCTCTAATATCTCCTTGTCTGTTCAAATCAGACAAATCTCTCCCTTAAACATAGTGTTTAAAATATACAGAGAGCTTTACCGATTATTTAAAAACTCTACATTTTGTACAGCCTTCAAACTGTTCCCCTGAAAGAAGGGAACAAAGGTATCTGCCATATGTAAACATGTCAAACAAGTCTTACACCATGCATCTGAGGTTACTGTCTTCACAATATGAGTTTTGCATCTCATTTCTGAAATAGAGACAGAAAAATTATATTGGAGCTAAAACTATGATGAGAGTGTGATATGTGCAAGCATGTTGTTTTTTTTTTCTCCCTGCTGAGAAGTTATCAGCACACTGTGATGTTATGTGTATCCTTGTATGCATCAGCAATATCAGTTTCTCTCAGGAAGTTCCTTTCTTCCTTCCTTTTCAGTCATCAGTGGTTCCTGCAGTAGCTCAGCTCTCTGCTAGGCAGCTCTTATGTAAGTAATGTACTTCCTCCATAATTAACACTAGGTCAAAGTTCTGAGCTGCCCATGGAAAAGGAGGCAATCAGCTTTTTGCATTCCTTTTGCTGCTTGAACCCAGGTGTGCAGTGGAAGCTAGCAAATGAAAATGTCCTGTTAACCAAATACAAGCCCCAGCTGATTCACACCTTATTAGGTGATAACTTGGTCCAAGCATAAAGGCCTGAGGACATGCCCGAAGTGGTTAGGCATGTTAAATCAATCTCTTTGAGGGCGTTTTATCTGTTTTGTTTCATAGTAGGGAAAGTACAGTATCTTCTGGCAAGAAAGTTTGAAAATAACACTTTACTTACAGTACTTGGAAACACTGATAACAAGATTTTTGGAGATTGGGGTGAGTGAACCAAATTGCTGCTGAATACATTTTCTGTGTATCAGATAGTGATACAAGTTTTATGGTACAAACTCAAGTCGGTATGTTTTATATACAAGCACAACTACTAATTTCTAATCCAAGACTTTTCTTTTTCCCTTTCAAAGATGATCCAGAAGGTGCCTTTGTTCCACCAGAATTTGATATCACCGGTAACACTTTTGAGGCAAGTTCATAAATTTCTGTAATAGTCATATTTAACTTCTGTATTTTTACTGTGCTAAATGCTCAGCATTCTTGGAGTACAATCTTAAAACATTTGAAGATTATGAATGTTAAACTGTGCTTTAGGAGCATGCTGTGTTTTTGTGTAATTAAAAGGTATATTTAAAATTCTGTATTAATTTTCCATATAAACATTTCTTCACTAACTGTTAAAATGTGAGAATCTGTTTTGACTGAATAACACATCGCCTTAAACCACAGCTGGTCTGTTACATTCACTGGTATCCTTCACTGGTTATATTTGCTTGTTTGGGGACTAGCCATGAACTTTTATGACTAAATATAAAATGTGTTTGCTATCTTCTTCAGTAAAATAATTCATGGAAGGGTAATCAGCAGTATTATCTTTGATTTAATGAAGAAGCAAATGACTATCTGTTGCTTTGCAATGCATAAATGCTCTACATTGTTAAATTAAATTAGATTTAAATTGTTTATACTAATTCATTAGCATCCCAAGTCAAGCATCTCATTGCATACTGCAAGAGTGCTTGCTTGGTTAACAGTACCTGTGTTGGTTTTTTAGTACACCTTTCTTTTCCCGGCATGTGTTTTAGTTAGGACATGCTACAAATTTAAGCATTTGAATTATCATCATTCAATATATAAAAGAATTGAGACTACTTATTCATTGTACAACACAAGAACCTTCTACCATTTGTAGATCATCATCATCACTTTTATAGCCCTCTGAATTCCCTGAGGGGAAAACAGGTAAGTGAATTTTGCAATTATGTAATACTACAAGTAAGATGAGAATGATTAAGATGGGTGAACGTGGGAGTAGTAGAAAGAATGCGAAATTGCACAGGCTTGAAAGTTTAGGGATGCAACTTTTTTTTTGCTCTATTGCTGTGCTTTTTGAATGTAGTTAAATAGGTCAGAGTTATATTGAAACTTTTTGTGCCCAGTATCCGGCTTGATCTCCAGGCTGGGATTTTCTGAGTTACTGAGATGGGGAAGCTGATGACAGAGGGCTTCTTGGAGGGAGCTAGCTTTATGGAAAATGGAGTAGTGTTTGTATTCAAATGGAGCTTCCTTTCCTCAATTCTAATTTGTTGTTTTTGTTATACTTCTGAAGCTGCAGTTAAAAATCTGCTGAAATACATGTTTTCTGTATCATGTTCCTCAACAAGCCTGTAAGACCTGAGACAGGCACTTTGAAGATTTGTAGGGCTTTTTACTCTTCAAGAATTTGCATGCTTTTTCCCCTCTTTCTGTCTCTAGAAGTTGCTGAACTCTGATATACATATAACAAGTAGACACACTGAAGAAGAAACACAGGACAAGCTGAAATGGGGATATGGGAAGACTCTAGGAGTACAAAGTGACTTGAAATTTTAGTTCTGTCTGATATACAAGGCCACTATATTTGTCTTTGGTAAAATTCTTCTGCATACAGGTTTATTATTTAAATCTTCTTGTATGGTAGCTCTTATGAGCCTGTTAAGCTCCCAGTGATTCCTGATACCAAGCACAGTGCAAACAACAATTACAGTCAATGAAGGTTCTTTGAGTCAGGAGTGGCTCTGAACATTGACAATCTTCTATTATGCAATAGTGGAATGGCATTGGTGTGTAAATACACCTCTCTGAGGAAACCCTTGGCACTTTTGCTTTTTTGGTATTGTGAGATTCAATTGCCCTATATCAGTAAGCTGCACCTTCTATAGTGGTTTGAAATCTTTTATGTTAGTGCTTCTTCCTTGGTAATGATCATAGGTTTTTGTTTGTTTGTTTGTTTGTTTTTGTTGGAGTGTTTCTGCAGCTGTTTGCTTTCTGTTGTTGTCAACAAAGCATGCTAGTATTTATACTAAAACTATTCAATATCAATATAAAGAGGAAGTTAGTATTGGAACCACAGATTTGTCTTTATGGTGATCTTTGATTGCTATTAGTCTGGTGTCAAAGCTCAACTGATTTAAAATAGTTATGTCAGCCAGAAATTTAACTTAATTCAAATGTGACCTATTTTGTAGCTTTGAAAATGGAAGCATACAATGCAGTTTGTAGAACTACCAGATGACTTCTCTTTCTCTTTTTTTTTTTTTTTTTTTTTTTTTTTTAAGTCCTTCAAATAAAGCTACAGTTATTTCAACAAGAGATGTTTTGTCTCCTGCATTATGAATTACTGATCCGGACCTCTAATGGAATTGTGACTCTAGTCTAATTAGTTACTAAACTTAGCTGGCACCCACAATCACACCAGGGCAATAGACACAGGAAGTAAATTGAAATGCATTACTGTCCTGGTGTCTAAAACAACACTATTTAAAATTTCAGTTTCTGGTGAGTATTTTAAATAGCAAGAGATATAAAGCTTACTCCAAAGGCTGATGCTCAGAACTGAAACACAGTTATTTTTATGTGGTTTCTTTAAGACTTGTGCTTTGTTTCCCAACTTGTTTTCTATTTGTAAAGTGAGAACATCAACTTCAGTTACTGTTAATAGTATGAAAATAAAAGCTAGCTCTCAAGGAGTCTTCTATTCCATAAGTGATGCCAACACCAGCTCTTTATGGAGGAGAATGTTAAGAAGGAAGTAGCGGTGAAAGGGGCCAATGGTGAAGTGTAGCTAGGCTCTGCATCTGATGACTTCATTATTGCTGTTACTGTTTGAACCTGTGGGGCTGGAATAAAAGGGATGGGGGATGGATTGCTGTCTCCGAGGGGCTCCAGAGGCCTTGAAAAGCACTTGAATCACTATTTAATAGGGTTGCTTTATCATGTCCTCTTCTTGCTGGTATAAGAAGAAAAAAAGTGCATTATCACAATAAAAAAGACAGCTGAACAGGTGCCTTTGTTCTCTAGGAGCTCCTGGGTATCTGTTCCTTTTAAATCTTTTCCTGTAACATTGCTATCTCCTTGCATACTGTTGCTATTACCATTGTGCCTTGGAAACTGTGCTGTTAATGGTTAATGCTGTAAAAAGAGAGGGGAATGGGCTAAACAAGAAACGTTTCTACCTTTCCTAGGAGATCATTTTTAGAGCTGTGATCCATACTGTAATTCTAAGAAAGAGGTGGGTTATTTTATGCTACGTTTCATATCATTTTCACTTTTAATGCAAATGTGATGTGGTTTTGCTTGGTAAAAGCTTTCTCATTATCTCATCAAGCTGTTATTTGCCTGCACCAATGGAAAGATGCTTTGGAAAATGCTGGCCTATTTTTTTATTTTTTTTTTTCCACTGGACCTTGACCTAAGTCAGCTAGACATAAATGTCTGAGTATAAAGGGCTAGTCTCAAATTGTGTTATGCTCTACTAGTGTGTAGTGTGCTGTTGTAGAGAGTAGTATAGAATGTGAGGTTTTTCTGTTCTAGAAAAATCATGAAGAGATTGAGTTGCAAAAATGCTTCCTTTAAAATTGGCATACTTGAATATATATATGTTTAGCAAATGATTCATCTTCAGTGTGAACTGATTCTTTATTCCCTTCTCTAAATAGGAGAAGCTTTTCTTAATGAAAATGGTGCCATATCTTTTTTTTTTTATTATTTTTTTTTTCCTGTGGGCACTACAGCACAGGACTTGTGAAATTTGACCAGTGGGAGGCACAACAGGAATAGCTAAATACTGATGACTTCATTAATAGCTTTATTTTCATCACTACAATAGAAACTTGCCTCAGGTTAAAAACATTGGCTGTCTCAAACCAGATTCAAGTAGCTGTTTGTCACTATCACAAAACTGCCATTGAGTCTGACACAGAGGTTCATTGATGCAGAACTCCACATTTCTAAGATATGAGCTTTCAGTGAGATGAAGGACTAATGTCTGCTATGTATGAACTTGCATTTATAGTCTTTTAATAAATATAGCTATTCAATTTCTGTTGTTCTAGTGGACTTCTGTAAAAGAAATCAGTGAATTTTAAGCCTGCCTTTTTCTATGTCTGAAACATACTGAATAATGATTTGGTTTAATAACTTCTTCCATTATTTAGAGGGTTGATAAAATGCAGTTCTGAAAACTCAATGTGCAGTAGGATTAGATTTTAAACTGGGCAGGGGGGGAAAGTGATACTGACTTAAATACTGTGCTACTATAGAAGAAGAGGGGAGAAGTATGGGATAGAAGAGAACAGGAACCTCTGCTTCTGTCTTCTCAGCTAGAACTTCTTGTTGCTTTTTGCTGTTACAGCGGGTGTGGGGCATGTAGCAATCCCAGCAGTGACTGGAGTCAGAAACTGTGCAGGTTGAATGCTGGCATTCTCTTTATTAGAATGTGTCAACTGTTGACTTGAAGTTCTCAGTGGATTATAGATGGTTTAGTCAACAAACTTTTAAGTGTCTCAACAGACTTATTTCAAATAGAAAAGAAAAGCTAAAGATATTTTAAAAGAATCTCAATAGTTAAAATTCATGACTTTTATTCCTATGAAATGTGTTGGGACAGTTGAATTGTTATATCATGTACATATAAATATTTTATATGCATATAAATGCATGCATTGAAATGCCAAATTAAATTTACTGATCCAGGGTATAGATAAGGACAGGCTCAGGGTATGTGTATATGCTGGTCCTACTAAAGAAAATGAGCTGACGGTTTGGTACTGCAGTATTTCTCAATAGCTGATCATTACTGAGCTAATGCTCAGGTCTCAGCTGTTGGTCCTTCTCTAAATTACAAAGCTGTCTTCTTTCCACCGAATCAAAACAGTGGAAGGTGTAAAGGAAGTTTTGCCTTTGCTGCTTCTCTGGCATTGAATGTCATGATATTATTACTACTGTTCTTTCTTTAGTTCTGTGAAGAAAAAGTAGACTTTTTGCCTGTTCTTCTGGAGGGTTTTTTTGGTTTTGTTTTTATATGATGGAGAAATAAGTCCTTTGAAACAGCTAGGGTCCTTTTTATTGAGTTCTACTTCTGTTGGTTTCATATAGGCTCCTCTGGAGGCTCATTCTGTCCAACAGCAAAAAGGCTTCTCATCAGGAAATGGTAACTTTTCTTCTCTCATAGTCTAAATCATTCTATTTTCTGAGTGTATTTAAGGCTGTCTTTTCCTTCAGTGACAGAAATAAATTACTTTTATTTAGTTACGTGTGCCTCCACTGTGCCATAGAATAGTAAATGAAATCCTCCTGCTCTTACTTTTATGTCATCGACCCAATTGAGGAACAGTCAGGCACTTTATACTGAATAAATATCACCTTTTAGTTGCTTTACGCAAAAAGCTAACCAAAGGAAGGAAAGCGAGACCAACAGTTGAATGATTTTTGATGTTTGTCTCTTTTTCTTATTTCTTTTCTTTTTAAAGGTATAGGATCTCTTAGAATGTATAACTTGATGTCCCTGAAAAGCCCCTACAGTTTGTTGCTTAGTTCTAGAGCTGAGCTTGCAAACTTAGCACATTTCTTTCCTCACAGGCTTTTTGAACCTATTGTCTCTAAATCTGAAATGTAGCTTTTCAGGCTCACTTTTATTTTCATCAGTAGAATTCTGTCTTACAGGCAGAAAAATCTCTCTAGAAGAGAAATGACTGTATATAGATAACCTATTTTATGAAAATATGTAGTACTTCGTCTCTTCCTTTCTTCATTATTATTATTATAAGTGAGGGCTATTAAAGTTATCTGTTTTCCTTAAGACAGGGGGAGATTTATTCTTATGCATAAAGGCTTTTTTTCTAATCTGCTTATTTGAGGATTTTGTTGCTGTGAGGAGAAGATTACTCAAGTTAGCATTTTGTCTTAGAGCAATTGGTACCTATGGTAGTTCACCATTTTAGAAGCCTGATGAGCAATGCTGACTGTTTTTTGCAGACTAGTTCCCTTAAAAAGCAAAAAGCTATAGAAAGAAGCATGTGTCGTTTTCTCCCGATATGTTTGAGCTATGTCATAACTCTAGGCTCTTTAAAGGCACACAGATACTTTGGATCAGTTGTTCTCTGGCCTCTTTTGGAAAACTCTTACTTCTGATCAGTTCTGGTAGCTTCATCCATAACTGAGGTGTCTTCCTTAGTTCTGGTGGAACAATCTGTTAGTTTCCAATTCTAACTATTCAAATAAATTTCTTTGGTGGGCCCACCATGGCCTTCTTGGATGAAAGAATTTAGTTTTCTGTTGAGCTTTCTATTTATTTCCATAATTTACTCTTTACCACATTTCAGAATGCTTTCCATGTTATTTCTTGATGTCTAAATACTTGTCCTGCATTTTCTCTGTTTTATGTGGTTATTTAGGTCACTGGTAAAGATTTACGATTATTGCTGGTGTCTGGAGACTTCATATTCACTGGAGCAATGTCAATAACTATTTGCATTTACTGAAAAAAAAAAAAGTTTTCATAACTGTATGGAAGCATTCATAAAGTACTTCAGTTTTGCAGGGTTTCACTTAAAAGTAAGTGACACAAGTTTACCTAATGTCCAGATGAGATTTTGAGACTACTTCAGTCTGCGCTTTGAGTTGGATGGTTATAGGGTTATCTCATTTGTCTGCTTTAAATTCAGTCAACAGAACTTCCAGGGTTGTGAAAAAATGTGTGCCACTTACTTGTCGTTCTCCTTAATTACAGAATTTCAAATAGGCTCCTATGAGAACTAATTACTTGTGTTCAGATCCTAAACTTGAAATACCTGGGAAAATGCATTGCAGGTGGCTTAGGCTTTCTCAGGTAACCACTAGAGCATGTTTTTTATTAGTTGGCATATGCTGTCTCCAGTTTTTTTGAACTTCTGAGATTTTTTTCACCAAGTTAATGAAGTCAGATACTCCTTTGTCTCAACTATAATTTCAACAGAAGTTGCTGCTTTACTTAGGAATATTATTTTAATCTATCTGTCACTTTGGAGGAAGCAGTCTGTGAATGTATTTTATATGTTACACTTTCCATGTGAAATTGTGCTTGTGTATGCAGGCCGTACTGTTCAAGTCTCATCACGTTTCAGATTATACATCAGTTCTAAATATCTAATTGACAAGAAAGAGCAGGGTTCACTTCTGCAACAAGTATTTCTCTATGAATCTTTTTTAAAAACAAACAAAAATCTTTCTTGGTAATCCTCCTCTGATTGCATTCCTGACACTGTGAACTTATGACTACAATGAGAGCTACCTACCAACTTGATATTTCAGTCACATGCAGCTCTTCTGTAAAAATCGATGTTTTAAGAGACTAAAAACGGTTTGAGGTTGTCAGGCAAAACTATGACAGAGGTTAGAGGCAGTGATGTTCTTTGGATGTTGTCTCATGAGGTATTGTGTAACAGTGTAAGTTCAGAAGTGTTTGGCCAACTTTTTACTTCTATAATTCATGAAAGATCTGCATTTCTTGTAGAAAATTAGGAAGAATCTACCTAGATTTATTTCAAAGAAGGATCAACTGTTGCTATACAGTAATAAATATTTTGTTAGAATCCTGATGTCTTTGGTTCATGGCTCAGTAAAGGAACTGGAGAGATTGTTCAAGTTTATTGGTCCTCAGTGCTCTTAACTGTAAGTATTCACCTTAAATTCTTTAGCTCCAAATCATGGAATAAGTATATCCCCACAGAGGATTGTGTGACTGAATTATTCAGCTCAGTGAGTTCACCAGTAAGCAGCTTCTCTTATGCTTAAGATAAAGAGTATACTTTTCAAAACAAAACTTCAGTTACTGCAAGTAATATATTTACTATGCAATGAAAAAGATCTTAAATGTAAGCAGGTATGAAAAGATAAAATGAGTCTGCTCAGCACGTATGTAAGTGCTTCCTAGGATCCAATGACACCAGGTTTCCTTGCTTCTCTGCCTACAAGGGAATAAGTTGGGTTAGTTTACTTAAGTGATAAATGAATTACCTGTGGGAGGTAACTTACAAGTAAGGAGGTTAATGGCTGATAAAGCATAAAGAGAATTGCAATACTTGAATCTCAGTTCCAAAAAGAATTTAAAATATTGCATTAAGAGGCTTTAAAGATAAATGTCTATAGCTTTTGCTAGCTAACCTTTGAGGCTTCTAGCAGTTTTATTGAAATACTTTTCTTTGCCTTGTGTTTCTACAGTCCTGCAGGAGGAGAGTAATCAGTTGAGGCTATTCATTTGTGTTAATCGTTGTGATTTTAGGAGGCTGAAAATGGAAGTGTAAGAAACGTGTTCCTAATTTGTGTCATCAGTCTGTAATGATAAGAGAAATTTCATGGACGCAGGCTGGTTTTAAAGCTGTCAGCTAATGTGTATGTTATTCTTTGTGTGACTTCTTTGAGCATAATGGATGTTTACAACAGTCACTGACAGTGGCTAAAGAGGTGTCTGTCTTTACTACGGTAATTAGAGTAACAGCCTCTTACAACTGTCTTGCAGTAAAATGAAATTGAAAATGCAGTAAAATGTATTGAAAAATTCATATTTATTCTATATGTAGCCTTGGATTGACAGTATTGCTTTTCAAATTCATTGCTGCCATAGATACTAGAAATTTAATCTGTGGGCAGCAATCAACTGTTCTGCATAGCTATATGGAAAACCAGAACAGCCATTAAAACAACATGTTTGCAAGTAATATGAGACTGCTATGAGCTTCTAGGAGGTTTTTTAAGTAAATTTTAAGCGTCTTCCAAAGAAGACCTGAAAAGGACCCCAGAAGAGGCCTGTATATAGCTATCCAGGGAAGTGATTAAAGCAAGTCAAAAGGTATATAACAATGTTTAACAAAGTATTTTTCAAATAAATAAAGAACTGTAAACTCTAGTAGGTTAAGGGTGTATGCCAAAAATAAAAGTGTACAGAATTGTAATAAATTAATAAATTGAGCAACATCATTGAAGTCTATCAAAGATAGGAATGTTTCCAAGTCTTCAAGTCAGCAGATCAAGAAGATATTAAAACTTTTCAAAGAAAGCTGTGGCAGAAAAATGAAAAACTGCATGATTTTTCTAATCCATTTTTGTGTGTAGGGACCTTCAGGGGGTTCTAACTCTGTGTTTCTTCATGGGAAGCTGTCAAAATTTTTACTTAAATCAGTGTTAGTAGAATAGACTATTGACCGTGTTAACAAAATTATCTGTAAAATAAATTTCTATGTCCAGATGGTAAAACAGTCTTCATAAAGGAAGTAATTACTTGCAGTGATATTCTGAAGTCTGGAAGAGGATGCCATGGGGGAGAAGTTGGGCTTGAAATCTACGAAGTCTTTCTTAGCAGTAGGCATATAGTGATTACTTGCCAGCCCTCATAACTGAAAAAAGTACTTGGCAACAATGAAGTACACACAGGTGGAGTTAAAGTAAACATGAGGAAATAGTTCTTTGTTGTGCAGTAAACTGTGGAAATTCCTGTGAAGCCAGAATGCAAAAAGGTGTGTGGCTAAAGTTTAGAAAATTTATGGAGGAGAAAGTGTTTTCCTGAACCATTACAGACAAGCAGTCCTCGGCTAACAAACAGTGAGATTAGTGACATTCTAGGTAAGGTTTCCTTAATTCAGATGTATCTAGAGTATATCACAAGAAACCAAAGCATAATAAAACACAGTAAAAAAAGTCATGCTATGTAAGTGCACTTAGATTTTAATTGGTTCACTTCTGTGTAAGTTGTAGCACTGCTTTTTAGATGATTGCATCTGCAACATTTTATTTGTGTTTTGCAATGTAAACTGATCACCTGACACTTGAAGAACATGTTAAGACTTGAAAGCCTGTGTGTAGTTGTTAGGCTAATAAAAAGGCAATTGGAGACTTGGAATACCCGCAAATTGCAAATGTGAACGAATTGTTTGGGGTGAATCTGGTCTGTGGCTGTATTTCATTGTTCAGTTTTCTGAAGAATTCTTTAGTGGAAGAACTTTTCAGGAGAAACTGAGTAGCAACTACATTTAGAAGGGATAAACGGCAAATGTGTTCTGGTTAATGCTCCCAGCACATTCTGAAGACTGTCTACGCACTCAAAATGCCCAATGAATAAAAAGTTACTATTAAATAAAACACCTTCTAGTAAACAATTTGTTTATGCAGAAAAGAGTTTCATAAGAAAGTATTGAAAATAATAATTTGTCTATTTCCCTCTTGTTTTGTTGCTGAAGGATGTTACTATATGTGTTCCTTTTACATAAAACACACTTCAGAGTGAACTAGCATATTGGAAAAAAACCATAAGTAATTATTAAATGTTTTCTTCTAGTGGCAGTTTTTTTAAGTACTGGCTTGAATTTGTTTATAAAATTTGTGATTTATAAGATACTGAAGTTTTCACTTATGCAACCTTTAAATGATTTGAACTTTGACAGGGTGAAGACATCTATATGTTTTCCAACAATCTCAGTAAAGAAGGAAAAAAATGGTACATGGTAAATTGAGTGTCAGATCACAGTGTCAAAACAGAAGTTGTCTTATTCTTTTCCTTTAATTCCAAAAATATTTTACAAGAAGTACTAATTCTATTACAGTCTTTCTTTTGCTGAGTATCTACATTTCTGAACACAGTGAAATTTCAGTACAATATGTAAATTGACATTGTTCATAATCCCAAATGCTTATGCAGTTGTTAATCAAAAGCTCTTTTGTTAGCTTTTATTCTACATTGTTTCTCTGCCTGTACGAGCTCCGATAGAAGCTTAGTTCTTGAGCCTTGCCAAGTACTGATTCAACAGAGCCTCTGTCACACTCCATGTAGGTCTGGAGTTTTTTGCTTCCTCTCCTGATCTTTGATTTACAGATTTTTCAAACCAGAGTAGATAATTGTTCTCTGATTTCACTTCCTGTAGTGCTAACTAGTCATAAAATGGTATGCAGCAAGACTTTGTATTGGAACTGACGGAAGCCTTTTTGAATATATTTTACTCACAGTATAAAATTTTAGCACTGTCAGAAACTGTACTCAGTCTTAGCCTGAAGATTTTAAAAGTGTCATCTTCACCTTCTCAATGTTTGTTTTATTACTTTTGAGTCTTGCTATGCCTTTGTCTTGGAAAGCACTCTGGTATAACTAGAATGCATCTTTGAAGCCATTTGTATGATTCTCACCTTCAAATTTTTCTCAAATATAGAGCTCCCTTACTGAAAAGAATGTATTCAGGACCTCATATCATAGGTGTGGCTTTTCTTAGGCCATATTTTATTGATGTTGCTCTTTAAAGCATGTGTTATTTCCACAGTGACCATCCCAGTAATGCATACAGAGGTCCTTACTAGTTTGAATTAAGTGTGGATGTACTCCATAGAAAGCCTGATCTCCAGATCTGGATTTTAATGTAAATTCTTTCTTCATGCTACTATTTTTTTTTTATTTTTTTATTTTTCCCCTCCAAGCTTATAGCATAATACAGTCTTTCCATCATGGCCTGAGTATTTGTTACAAGTCAGTTGTGGTCTTTGACTTGCAAGCTGCTTTAGGAACTGTGAAGAAAGTTGGTTGCTGTTGTTTATTTGCTTTAGTGTGTCTTTTCCGTTTTGGATCTTTCTTGAAATGCATGCCAGTTATCAGCTTCTATAATGTAGCAATTCCTATAATTCATAAACCATTCTCCTTAGGGTTTAAAACCTTTTCTTGGTTTTTGATTAATACCTCCCTCACTGCCTCTCGCAAGAAACTGAGGCAAAATCTTCCCTGGCAGTGAGGAAATTTAGATTGTGAGGTTGCTTTCACTGAGAGCAGTCACTTTTAGTGGGCATCAGATATTCTATACTTGTGAATTTACTTTATTTATTGCATTTATCATCTTGCATTTCTCCCAGAAGGTGAAAACAATTTCTTATACAGTGTGGAGAGTAGAAGCAGCAGATTTGATGCATGAGTTTGGGGAACACCCCACCTAGTGGTTGACCATAAACTCATTTTCTCATTGTTCCACTTTCGATAGAAGGCTTAAAGTTGAAATAACGGTTCTTTAGCTCATGGATACCTTAAAAAAAGCAAATATAAAGTGGCATAGTGTGATGATGTGAATAATACCATATGTTGAAGCAACAAATCTGTTGTTCTTTATGCTTTCTATATCCTGTAAGTCTAATATGTAAATTTCTGGACACAGATAAAGACTGGAAGATGAGTGTCTGGAGAGCAGCTCATTGGAGAGGGATGTGGGAGTGATGGTTGATAGCAGAAGGCTCAGGCTCTACATGATCTAGTAGTGTGCTCTGACAGCCAAGAGGGCAAACTGAATTTTGAGATGCATTAAACACAGCATAGCCAGCTGATCAAAAGAGGTGATTCTCCTGCTATATTTAGTGTTAGTGTAGTCTCACCTTGAATATTGTGTGCAGTTCTGGACTCTACAATATAAAAATTCAAGTTCAGGTATTTGAATGCATTTGGAGGAGGGCAGCAAAGCTGGTGAAAGGGGTACTTGGGTTGTTCTCTATAACTCCCTGAGAAAGTGGAAGGGAGATCCAGACTGGGAGAGAAATACAGTGAATCTTTCTGACCTCATGCAAAGCATTAAAAATTTCTAGACTCGAATGTTTGGAGATTGTGGAGACCAGGGAATGCAAGTTCCTCACTGTGAACAGAGATTAGTTGGAAAGAGTAAGATAAGGTAATGTATCACACTGCCCTTCCTTTTTTTTGTCCTGTCACATCCACATTCATAATCAAGTGGATGACAAAATATTTTCAGAAGATGGATTTTCATGTTCTCTCAGAGTAGTTTTTCCTCATTTCTGTCCTGCTTTTGTAGCTGACATTTGAATTTTATTGTAATGAGATTATATTCCTTACCAAGAGAAGCCTAGGTAATCTTACATAACCTTAAGCAATATCAATTTAGAATAGACACTACATTTTGTACATGAGGAATAGTACACATTTTTTGGAGACCTAAATGTACAAGTAATGTCTAAATGATAAAATTTTCTTGAGAGTTATGTCTACACACATGTTCAAAATTCCACAACTGAGCAAAAAGAGGAGAAGGGAGGAACAAGAATCTATTCCATCCATGTTATAGTCCCCCCAGGTTTCCAGAAGTAATCTGCTTGTTAAATGCCAACAAGAGAAAGAAGAAATGTTTCAAGTAAGCTCACAATTTGAGGTAAACTATTTGTAATTCTTACTTCAGGGCTACAGGTATAGCCTCTTGATGTGGTTTGTCAAAGACATGCCAAGCATGACAGCATTGTCTGTTCCTGGAGGCTTAGTTGCTGTGTTCTTTTTGTTCTTTTTCTTTTACCCTATGAATGAATAAGTAGGTTTCTTTTTACTTCCTGCCGTTGCATTTGTAAACCTTAACACCTGTATAAAATACAACACTATGATGAATAAATAGAAGTGCAGGGTTCATCATTAGAGTACAAATACCAGGTGTTGTTACTTTTTGCTGCACGATCAAAAATTGCATTAGTGGTATATTGTCTTAAAGTGTCATTAGTGAAGCTTTAATATCAATTGTATAGTGATGTTAGTCCGAAAGCAAATTTCCCAAATAAAGCTTTTTCTACCCTTTGCTGAGGTTAGGAGTAGAATAGAGTTGTTTAAATTGGTTATTCTGTTCAGCCGTACCTTCTGAGTTTAGGTGTGTTCACATACGGAATTATTTCATCTGGTATTCTGACTTTGGTCTTTATAGTATAAGTCCACCTTAAGTGAGTTTCAGGATATACTGTTATATTTGAGTGTTAAATGTCAATAACTTGTACATTACAGTTTCTTTCCATCATATTTTAGAGGATTTACTAGCTTCTTCTTTTGATATCACCTGCAACAAGTGACTGATAAATGATGTCATTGATGTCACCTTGTTGTAGGTCATATCAAGTACACTGAATAACTCATGTCAAGTATCTAAATTCCCACAGTATAGTTATGTTTGTATGAAGTTATTTAGAGCTGTTTTAAATTCTTAAAACATTCTGTTTCTTTGTTATTCTTACTGACTTTTTTTCCCCATGAATGATATGTAGAGTTTTGTGTTATGCAGACCATTAATAAGTGATCTAATAAGATGACTTATCTCACAGAAACAGTGCTTAATGTCAAAAGCAGTAAATTCCACACTACTTTTTCATTGCTCAAAGCCTTAGGAAGCAGTCTGGGGAAAAAAGTTATAGAACTATCTTTATACATGTTCAGGAATTGGAGAAGGAGTTGGAGTTAAGTTTCTTCTGTATATTGGAAATTACTGAAGCATAATTCTAGATATTTTTCAGTAGTTACTGGCCTTCTGTTTAAGGTGGACTTTAGAAAGGTGTTAATTTATATCTAGTTAGTTTTACAGCAAGTTAAATTATGCAAACTGTAAGATCATCATCCTCTGAATATTTATTTCTGTGAAATATATTCCTTTTCTGACTGTGTTTGTCTGGATTAGAGGTTGTTTTTCTGCAGTTAAAATGTGTATAGGTGGGGATAGGGATAACTTCTGGAAGTATGAAGAAAAAGTTGTCTTTCTGTTAGTGGTTTAGGTGCTTAGGCTTTGTAGTTCTGTGTCCTTCTGCTACTACAGACTGTTTCAGTCTTGCAACAGAAATTAGACCGTCTCCCCTTCATAGAACTTAGAGATGCTGACATGCTTTAATGATCAGGTGTGGAGGGGTCAAATCATTTTTTTTTTTTTTTTTAATCTTAACCATCCTTCTACAGACAGTTTCTTAAGCTCCAAAACTGTTTGTTCTATTTATGTACTCATTTGAAAACCAGGGGAAAAAGTGCTCAGTAAATTTGATTTGGGCTGTACTACATCTACATTTGAATGTATTTTTTTGCAAATTTTTACTCAAAATTTTGATTAAAATTTTATTGAATTGCATCCACTGAATGGAACATACAATTAAAATACAAGCTATTGTGAATAAATTACAACTACTACTAAAACAGATCTGAAATGGTTGCTTCTTAGGAAAAAAAAAGAACAAACCTGTGTTGTATGGAAAAAAATAATTCAATTAACACTGAATGTGAGAGCATCCTTTTATTTGCATTAATTGCAAAATTGTGGGCTTATCAGAAAGAGAATATGTAAATATGAAGTAATTCTTAGAATTTGTAAATATCTTCTGAGACAAGGAAATGGTATTATGCTATACTGCTTCTGCTCATTTTCTTTAACCCTGGTGGTAAGTTTAATTTGTCAAATATTTTTACTGTTAACAGAAATGTCACTTTAATTGTTCAGCATGTTTCTAATTTACATACCACTTACAGGCACACACAGCTGGGTTTTATGTTTAAAAGTAACTAATGAACATTTGGAATACTGGTTACTAGTGAGAAAAAATAACGGTTCTAGCGGGACCAAGGGGTTATTCCTTTTTGTCTGTAATGAGCACATTCCACAAAGCAGGACTGAAGCCCTGTTTACTTCTTCCTGTTCTGTTTAAATTCAACTAACCAGACAACTATTACCTGATTAGTTAAAAAATGCAAATAATGTAAGACATATCCCTTATGTTTTTTTTTTTTTTTTTTTTTTTGGCACAGGTGCACATTTACTCTTTGGGTGCAACATTGAAAGCAGCTATTGAGTATATAGTAGAACCAGAGACAGAATCAGAATTTGGGCAAGATCTGCATACTCTCTTGGAACAAATGCAAGAGGAGAATCCTGAAGATAGGCCAGATATTGAGGTAAAAAAAAAAAAAATCTCTCCCCATAATTTTCCATTTAAAAAAAAAAATCAGAAATGCGCATGTATGTATGGTTTTTAAAATAAATGCTATTTATATGTAGAATGTTTGGTCTTTACTAGAAAGCTGAAGCATCCCAGACTCATCAGAATTGCTTCTCTTTTCCTAATCTAGTGAAAATACAATTTTAATATCACCTCAAGTAAATGACTTGGGGTGATTCCATTTTTAAGAAAACTGGATGTAACACTTGTGGATCCAAACCTCTGTTTGTCCAGACTGTTATTGTTATGGAGCTTGCTTGATCAGCTCCTGTGCTTTTATTCATATACTATAGATCATGTCATGAAAGGGATTGTGTAGCAATTGGTCTCTAATTGGTGAAAACTATTGCTGATGGTTCACATTATCCAAAAAAAATGGTGTGAACCAAAACTGGCCTAGAGTAGTATATAAACATTGTTTTTTAATGATCTGCAGTTTTCCCTTCCTTTTCCACTGGACTCTTTGTTGAGCAGAAGGGTGTAGTGGGAGCTATACTGAGGACAATCATACTTCTTTATTCAAGTGAATACTTAAAAAAAAAATAAAATAAAATAAAAAAATCCATGCTAGCTTTCTACATTTGTAGTACATTATTCATGCAGGATGACATTTAAGATGATTATTTTTTATCAGTTGTTCATTGTGTTCTAACTGTAGGCTAGAGCTTGAACTGTATTAAATAATCTCATGATAGCCCGTGGTAAAAATGATAAATGAATTCAACTACATAATAGAAATGTAGAGTATAATGAACTGTGCAAGAAAGACCTCTCCAGTGTAACATCTTATAATTTCAGGTCTACTGTGCAAGTTAACATGATTCACTTTACTCAAAATTCACATATCTATTCATTATTAAATAAGTATTTAACACTAATTTTCTCCAGAGTATTTTGTCATTATGTGAGGAAAAACTGAAGATTGCTTCATCAAGTAGTATTTGTCGAAGCCTGTCTGCTGTTGGAAGAAGGGTTCTTTCAATTGAATCATTTGGTGCTTCTCAAGGTAAGATTAAAATGTACTTATGCTACAATCTATAATTCTAGATTATCTAAAGATTTCTAAAATACTGTATATACTTTCCTGTTTTGGGTTCCTTTTTGGATATTGAATTTATAAATATTTATGAATTGGAGGTGGGGAGCAGGGGACAAAACTCTTAATGATATAATAACTAAATTTATCCAAAACGTATCTTACCTTATTTTGACTCTATACATAGTGTTATGAGTGACTTGTCCTGAAATCATTACGTTTTCTTAAGATAATTTTTCTAACTGAAGATGCTTTTTCAGCTACCACATTTAAGTAGTATAAAGATTTATTAGGAAAGAATAGAAGATTTAAATGCACATTTAATATAAGCATCTGTTTTTGCATCTAGATGCCTGTGATAACATGTGGAAAGGAAGAGTGTTTCAGAAAAGTTTGGGATCTAAGTTATACTCAAATGAGATATGCAACATAGGTGATTCGCCTGCAGCAGAAGATGTGGCAGCTACTTGTCATAAGGACTCTTCTGTAGTTCCTGTGGTGACTGGCAGAGAAAGTAGCTTAAAGGAAACGCAAATTGATCTGGATAATGAGAAAACTCAACATTCTCTACTTACAACTGAAGAGAAAAAGAGCAAAGAGGACAAACACGTAGTATATACTGATGGTTTTGCTAGTGTTGCTTTGGATATAAAATCATGTGATAATGACCTGCAGAGAGATGGCGTTTTTAAGAAGGGTTCTTTGCGAAAAATTAAAACTTTTCCAAAGCTACCACTTGAACCTACAGAAACAAATCACTTTTTTACATCTGTAACCAACAGTGGACCACTAGCTAGGAAAAATCCTTTGCTTATGCATGAGTCACTACCTCTAGACAATAATAATGAGGTTCGTTTTTCTAAGGGAAATCTTAATTCACTTGCTATTAATAGTCCATCAAAAACAGAACCAAAGCATCACCAGGTTACTGATCTTCATTTAGAAGCTTCTTGTGTGCGTACACAAGTGTCTGGCATGAATCTAGAAGAACACATATCACTTATTAATGGTAAAAAGATAGGTTTTATTTCATCTGATCGTAAAGAAGATTGTTCTGATGCTACCTCTGAAGTGTCCAATACAGCTGTTATGCTAAAAAGCCCAAATCTATCGATTACTGGAGCAAAAAAGCTAGACAATTGCATGACATTGGAAGACTGTACTGAAACTTCTCAAGGGTCAAATGACAATTCCTTATTGCACTTTAACAAGATGACTTCAGTGTTAACGACAAAACCCAGTGGGAGCAGATATGGATCAAACCTAATTAGGTCTCCAGAATTAAGCAGCGGTGCATTGAGCGTAAACAATAATGAAGATAATCTGTGTGGAGGCAGAGGGTCAGAAATCAGAAGTAATGAGCAGGTAGTAAAAATAAAGTCTTCATTGTATAGTTGCTGTGGTCATTTATGTGGAGAGGAAATGACTTAAATATTATGTGTTTGCTTTCTATCCCTCTCTGTTCCTTCTTTAGGATCCTCCGTTCCTTCTTTAGGATCCTGAAAAATCAAATTAGTCTGCACACTTATTTAAGAGTTTAACTGGAAATGTGGTGATGCTTTTTTCTCTTTAAAAGTAATGTGCTGCAGTGAAATTACAAAATCAACTTTCATTTTAATTTAATTTTTTTTTTTTTAAAACAAATGGTACTGGAGTATACTTTGTAGCATTATTCATAGCAAATTACATATGTTAGAAGGCATTACCAAAGCGCGTGTAAATTTTTAATCCTTTTATGTTACTGTCAATCCATAAAGTTTGCTACCTTGCAGTTGACTTCCCACGTGCTTATGGAAATTGTGGTTTCTGGCTGTAAACTTGACCTCACTGAAATCAATGGCAATATCCTATCTGTTTCAGGAGAGGAAAAGACTCCACTTTTTAAATCCACGTGTACGTTTAGGCTTTTGAAAATTGTACATATACTGTATTCTGTGCTCTTAAATGACAGCTTTGTGTGTTATGTGTATTTCATGATAGAATTCAAGTGTGCACAATATGATAGGTGTGTTGTCTCAAGCATTTTGTCTCTCTCTCTCTCTATATATATAGAGCCAAATATGAAAAGGGAAAGCTGATATTAGTCTGCTATAATTTGTTGATAGACAGTGCAGCATGGTCACTTGTCTCTTCAAGTTAGATTCTCAGGGTGGACAAGTTTGGTCTCTGACTTTACAGTTTTCTCTTGTGTAATACTCAAAGAGATAAAGCTAGTCCTTGTGATTGAGAGAGTTGCTTACTCAGAATGCAGGATGGCTGAATGTTCTCCAGCCTCACTTTGACTTGAAAAAAAATGAGCAGCACAAACTTTACTCAATTTCCAGAAAGTCTCATTTTCGTTCTTTATGTCTAATAGCCAGTCTTTCCACCATCCCATGTATTTGGAGTTATTTTCAGTTTGGATTAGTTCTTCTTTTCACATTGCTTGGACACCTCAAGAGGAGCAGTAACTTAGAATATCAATTGTGTAAACAGCCTTTACTTCATCAAAACTTTAAAAAAACAAAACAAAAACTGACTTTGTTTTGCCTTTTCCTGTTTCCTCCATCTTATTCCTTCAGTAATTTGTAGTTAGTTTTCAGTGCAGGAAGATACTAAATATGATTAAGAAGCACATGGCAAGGTTTTGCTCTTGGAGGGGGTTACTCATTACATGCATATGGACTCCTTCAAATAGTTTTAAATTCCACAAGGTTTTTTTCAGACTCTAGGGAAAGTTTCATTTGTTAAAGACCTATCCCCCCTCCTTTTTTTTTTTCTTTTTTTTTTTTTTCCTCCTTGTCTGAGCTGTGCAGGCCCGTGTAATCAGGAGTACAAAAGAATAATCAGTTCTATAATCACTCCAAATTCTTCTGCTTTTGCTGTCATTTGTTCCTATGGCCATACATGAGCATTCTTTATTTTGCAGATAGTTGTATATTTAACAAGGAGCGAAAGCAATTCCAGTCAGTTTAGTTTTGTCCAAGGAATAAAGGTACCATTCTTCAGTTGCTTTCTTTCAGCCCCTTAACTAGAGAGGTATGGGCTGCTATCTCTAAAGAAAATAAATTCTCTGCATTTACAAGAATTCTTTCGAGGGGAACAAATCTGTTGAAATAAGACATATATTCTGTCCTTACTGGACTATTAATACAATAGCTTGAGTCTGTTTGGGTACATGGAAGATACTTTCGAGATAATAATCTTCCTCAGAATTATGCCTTCCCAGACTTCTTCCAGAATCAAAAATCTGAAACAATGTCCTGTTTTCTTTTCCTGCAGCAGTGGTTGGGTTTAAACTAAGGTATGTTTTCAGATTAATCTGCCCTTCTTCTGAAATCCTGTTTTTCTTCATAAATTTCATCATCAGTAAATATTCTTTCCATCTCAGCAGAATTTCATTCTTCGAAATAAAATAGGCTTATAGTAGATGAGGTTATCTTGCTCCCATTGAACGTGCAGGACAGTCATGTGAATTAGGAAACTCAAGTAAGATCTGTATTAGTATACATAATCTGAAATAAAGTCAACAGAGTGGCTGTTGCTTTCTGTAAGCTAACAGGTTTTATAGACTCATAGTTTGTATCTTTTATTTTCTTTTTTCTTTGGTCATAAACTCCAACAAACATTCGTGTTCTGCCACTCTTCAGAGCTTCTTAAATTTATATGCTGATCTTAAGTAGTCAGAGAGGTTTATCTTGAACTGCTGGAGGAACTAAAAGAGCTTTTAGATGTATCAATGAATGTGAGCAATACCTAGGCTTCTTGAAAATAAATGGAACCTAAAGTAGCATGTGTAGCATGGTAATCTGTTTTCTTAAGGTCATACTGGAGTAGGGTCATTCATTTTCAGTAGCTATTGAAGTCTAAGGAGAATTCTGTGTTGTCTTATGTAAGGCTTTGGGTTATTTTGCTTTATTTGTTTCAAATGTTTTCAGCTTTTTGTTTTGGTTTTTTTGTCACTTCTAAGACAATTTTTTTTCCCCCTCAGGCTTCTAAAATGCTTGGCTCCGTCTTTCTTCCTGACAATTGCAAAAGTAAAATCGTGCTGTGCTATCTGTTATATGAAGGAGTTGCACCTGATTTCTCTGTACATTTTCAATTTCCCTTTCATTTCTTATTGCCAGAATTTTACAGAATACAAAAAAAAAAACACAAACCCTCAACTCTGAGGGTTTGTTCCTTTGCTTCAAAACACAAAAAGCATGAAGCCCCAGTAATGAAATTTTATCTTCTGGAATAAATGGACAATGCTTCAGAAGATTTACAGTGCTGCTCTTTCACTAGTTTTCTATAACAGATAAGCATACTTATAGCTTTTAGGAGAGTACCTCTAGAATGTCTTCAAATATTTCTTGTTCTTTAGAGAGTGTGCAGTATCAGTTCCATCTGGCTGAAGATCAACCTTGTCTACTTTGGAGAACAGACAGGTTTTTTTCTCTTACCTGTCACCACTACTTCTCCAGTGGACAATATTTTTCTAATATCCCAAAACTGCTTTTTAATGTTGTGTGCTTTAATGCTAGTAGGCATTACTAAAAAATGCTTGCTTTTGTCTGGCTTCTGCAATGTATCTTGTGAGGGTTTTCTCAGAGGTTTTTTATAGTCTTGCATGCCGTAAATAAATATTTTTCACTTCAAGTTTGAGTGGTTATCTCTTATTTCTCTAACCAATTTCATTCCAATCAGGTGTATATCATCTCTAACACATTTAAATGTTTGTGTGATTTAAGTGCTGTGGCCTTCATGTGAGCAGAATTAACAGAAATCTGGTGTCTATGTTTTTGTTTTCTGTTTGTCATTCATATCTAGTCAAGCATGAGAGAAAGTGAAAGGTAGAGAATGACACTTGAACACTGGAGAAATACCACTTGAAGGAAAGAAAATGTTTATTCCCAGGTAGTACTTACTAAGTAAAGAATAATGGAACTTCATTTGATTTGGCTGTTAAAAATATGGTAGCATTATGTTCACAGAATATAGTGTATTGGCATCATTTTTACAAAGAGTTTGATCAGTTCTGGTAACAACAGTTAATGAAATAATAGACTAACTAAGTGATCTTTACAACACCAATGGAAAGCATCATTTTCTTAGCAAGTGGCATTTACAATACAGTCTTTATGGCATACAGTAAAATGCCTTCAGTATGTAGTTATAGGAATTAATCAGTCATATGGTTTTTTACATACTGTCACAGATTTTTGTTCTGTGGAAAAACACTTTTTTGCTTTAAAAATGGGTATGTAATTCTTCACATGAAAAGGTGCAT
The DNA here is from genome assembly GCF_039878825.1 of Excalfactoria chinensis. Taxonomy (NCBI): domain Eukaryota; kingdom Metazoa; phylum Chordata; class Aves; order Galliformes; family Phasianidae; genus Excalfactoria; species Excalfactoria chinensis. Next base: position 24,611,220 of record NC_092830.1, on the reverse strand, counting down.
TTTAAAACATGAAGGAAAAATTTGGAAGAGGCACCGAATTTTCATGTTTGCACTCTGGCTCAGTATTAATGGCAGTGATCCAGAATAAAAGTTTTAATCAATACTAAAATAGTGACTTAACTGACTTGAGGCCTTACACGTGTCGAAGGGTTGTTTTTGATCTTGTTTTGCTAAAATACCTGTGTAGGTAGTTGAGAAAAAAAAGCATGCAATAAACTGTTTGAATAGGAATTTTAAGTGTTTCCCGGCATTCCAGAATTTTTCATGGCTAGTTGAGGTTTTGTATTTCTTTTTTAATGTTGTAGGAAAGAACAATAACTGCAATCAGCAACTTTAAAAACAAATAAAAAAAAAGCTCTGAGATGTAGGTCTATGTGAGGAAAATTTCCACTTAGATGTTTACCAAATGTAAGCATGTTCAGCAGAACATGAGTGTGCATTGAGTAAAATACCTGCCTTGGTGCTTAAATAGCCTAGGTTGAGATTAGTATTATTTTTTAATTAGAAAAATATTTTTAACCAGTTCTTATATTCTTCATCACAAATATAAATGTGTGATGAAGTGTGTGTTATCATGTACATTCACTGAATTGGATAATCTCCACAAAATGTTAGGGCAACTCCCCAGCAGGTCTCTGGGGCTCTTGAGATGAAGTCCTCCAACTTCCCCTCTTTCTATTTGGGGTAGGTAAGCTTTTGGAATAACTATGGACATTAGAAACAGTGCTTTCTCAGGTATCTTTTTCCAGGAATGAATTGGTGTGGTCAAGAATGTGAGGAGGACATGAATTACAGTAAGGGACCATCTTAATGCAGTCTGTTATCATCTCTATGTAAGTACAGGAGATAAACTACAAGTATTAATACTTGAAGTTTAATCTGTAGGATGCTTGTCAGAGATGAACAATGAAGGTCTACAATTCAATAGCATTTACCAATCTGTAACCAGACTACATCTTTTTTTTTTTTTTTCGTGTATCAGGTTAATCACTGTCTTGTGAATGGCACTGATTCTCACTTCTGCTAGGATTTGTTTTTCCTGCATCGTTTTTTTCTTCTGAAACAGGATTTCAGTTTTTGGTACCTTTTCATTCCATTTTGTTATCAATCATTGACACTTTGTCTTATCATAAACTTCTGCTGCTGGTATTAGAGTTTATTACTGCTTTCTTGCTGTGCTTAAAGATCTGTCATTTCTTTCTTCCTCTGGAGAGCTTGGATATTCCAAAGCTGATGAGAAATACCTCTCAGTTTCCTGCTTTACAGCTAACTTCAATCTCTAGTTTAGTGAGAGATTCTTCTTTCCTTTGCTAGCTATTCATCACCTCCTGAAGTGAGAGGTGATTTGTATACAGAATGCAGGAAGCCCATCTCTCTGCTGCAGCTTTTAGAGCCTTTAGGACATAAACTTCAAGAGGAGGGATTCTCTTAGAGGGAAATGTGACAGTGGTGTATACTTACTACAGGAATATTCCTGTGTCCTGAGGTGTTCTATTCAATCTGTGGTATTTCTCTTTATTTCCCTTTACTTGTGTCAACTCTCCGGGATGAATTTGAAGCTTCAGCTCCATTTTTTAATTGTACAGTGACTGAAAGTAAATGCACTTCTGAGGCACTTGAGAACCAGTATGCTATGGAGGGGGAGCTCAGCACTGCTCAAGGATGGTAATAAGTCAATAGCGTGAAGATCTGTTTCAGACATTCTTTAGATTAATTCATTCTTTTTACTTTGACTTCTTCCTCCCTGCTGCTTAATTGATGTCTTTTAATTACAGTTATTTCTAGATATAACATCGAAACATATTTGTGAAATAGTTAATAACAGAACTTGAGCATAAAACTTAACCAGGTTACCTGGCTTCAAATCTGTTTGTTCTGTAGTTACCATTTCTTTGTAACATGCCACAGTGGGGAATAGGATAATTAAAGCACCAAATTCATTTTTTTGTGTGTGTGTGTTAAAGGTAGGCAGAAAATAGAACATTTTTTAGTTAATAAAAAAAAAAGGGATTTTAATGGCACATCCTAAGACGTATTAGTAACTTATCTGGTTTGACTTTAAAGAATATTTAAACAGTATGAGACCAAGGTATTACATTTATTTTGAACTATCTTCTGGTTAGTATTGAGTTATCAACAAATTTTCGGTTACAGAAATTAACATGGTTCTTTTCTCCGTAGATTGCAGGGAAGTTGTTTGTTTGTTGATTGATTAAAGGTGATGCAGTAGTCTATTCATTACCTGTTTTATGATAAGCCTGAATAGTGCTTCACAAAGGGAGTTCCATATCGAAGGCCATGAAAAATAAATCACAGCAAATGACAGTGCAGAAACAAATGTGTCAGAAATAATGTACTGTTGTGCATAAGATAGATTTTTGTGAACGTTGATTGAGATACAGAGATGCTCATAAAACAATAGCAAAACAATCCTGAGATTTTAGTTTTTATTTCTAATTCATGTGTCCCAGTTATTTATTTTTCCAGAGTAAATCTTGAATTAATGTCAGTAGTTTTTCTGGCCTAAAGTTTATATTTAGATGTAGATAACTGCCTTAGAGGCTGCAAGTGCAACAGAAAGTACGCCATGTTGTTTTGCAGTAGTGAGTGAGTCTGCTCTAATCCAGAGGTTTCTGCCTGTGGTGAGTTGTTTTTTTATGTTCCTTTGATAGATAAATAGAGATTGTTATGTTTAGCTATTGTAAAGTAAGGTTGATGATCTCTTCTATTAGCACAGCATGGTCTGGAAGATATCTGTGTAGTAACGTCATGTCAAGTTCTTCTATTAAAAAATAAAATACGCAAAAAGAAGAAAATCAGGGAATGTAAAATGTGGATTCTCTGAGGAACAGTTAGTATATGTGGGGCAGTATCTTTGTCACCGCATTAAAGTGTTTTTCAAATGTCGAAAGCTAAATTGATAAAGAGGAAAAATAATGTCACTGCAAATTGAACATCCAGTAATTATAAACCAATTAATGTGCTTTGCCTTCAAATTAACCTGTTGTCAATTCTGTCAGTATTGTTAACATCTTTCACAGAGGAACAGGAAATATTGATGGAATATTTAAGGTAAGGCTTGTAATGTAGCTGTTAGGGTAAATCAGGATTTGAATGTGGGTAGGTTTTGGTTGTGGTAGTCATTCAGGTTTTTGTTTTTAAGTCTAGGTAACATCCCTGTGTCATTTTTGACATTCTGAAAGAATCTTTACGTAGCATGATAAGAAAGAGAAACAGCCCACTCTTCCTGAAACTCTTACATTGCTGAATTCCCGCTTGAATTCAGCTTTTGATATGCAATTAAGAAGCTTCTGATTCATTACATAGCAGCTGTGTCATGATTTTCAGTAAAAATTATTATTAGTTTTCTCCTTTTGCATGCAGTCTGTTTTCTTAATGCTTTTTAGGTCTGTGCATTGTACATTAGGATTTTCTTTTGCATTGTTTCAGAAACCATTTTGTTTTGCAATTATTTTTGATAACTCCACATCCTCTTTGTTTCAGTGGATTTCTCTAAAACTTCTGTTGTCTTGGTATGGCAAACCTCTGAAAGACCATGAACTCTGGGCCTTATGTCATGAGTGTTTAAGGACTTTACACACTTGCACAGATTATCCAGGTAGGATTTTAATTATTTTAAACTATGTGTAAGTTGTTTATTTTCTCTGTAGTGATGTTCTGTTGGTGTGTAATATCTCATGACTATTTCATTTTCTTTATTAAAAAAAATGACAGCCAATACTTCTAAATTCACCCTTTTAAAATGTGACTTTGAATTTTCACTCCGTTTGGTCTTCTCTTACATATATAGCATGGTACAATGTCTTATTTTTTTCTTTATTCTGTGTTTTGATAGCTGTTGTAGGGGGAAAGTTCTTTATGACTTCAAGCAATTAAACAGGTTTTGTGTTTAGAAATGTTGGATATGGCGAAACTGTGCCACGCCTTTTGAGAAAACTGCTTGGGACTGGTGTTGTGAAGGTTTTGGAGGAAGAGTTTCTTTTACATGTTAAACTTTTTCTTTTGCCTGACTTGGTGTGACACAGTACTCCTGTGACATGAGATTGTTTAGTTACTTAGAGCGTCCAGGATCTCATCAAGACATTACTATACTCCATGCTTCTATTTACAGAGTTATCAGAAGTCAACTTCTGAGAGAGAAATGTGGAACTGTCCTTTGGCAGAATTGCAATATGTTGTATATTGCATGGAAGAAGATCATCCTAGCTTTCCATTGGCATTCTGAATGTTGGTTTAGCCTATCCTGTTAATAAAACTGATAAAAAGAACAGATTCCCATCACTACACCCTACCTTTCCTTTTCCTTTATTTAAAAAGCCTGCTTTTGTCTGTTTGAAAAGGTACAAGTTTGAGGTCTATAACTGAATGTGAAGAAATGGATACCAAGTTGCTTAAAACTTAGTGTATCTTTTTGGTTTTCAGTTTCAGCCATTTTATCTTTCATTATATAAAAATGTTACAATGGAGAATGTCCATAAAAACAGATTTCTATCACTTTAAGCAGTGTTACCCTTAAAAATAGGCATTTGGTATACCTCACAGCAGAAGGATTATTTCAGCATCATAAGATGTTCCTACTGTTTGTGAAAGCTTCAAATAACTGCACATAACAGCTTAGATAGAGTTTAGTTGAATACGCGTAGGCAGCCTCTGTTACAATACTTACATACACTGAGAATGCATAAATCTTTAAAATTGTGAAAACTAAATTATGATCTGAGCCTTTCATAGCCAGTAAAAGTGAATGTAATGATTAAAAACTTCTAAATGGAAGGCATCCTACTTAAAATTCCATGTTTGATGAGTGGAACTACCTTGATGTTGAATACTGTCTTGAGATTTAGAATATCTCTGCCAGATAAATTACAGCCTCTGAGAGTAATTGATCTGATACCATATAAACTGTGTGTTTAAAAAATCCTAGTCTTAACACTGGTAGAGCAAGATTGGTAACTGATAAGTCATAGTAAACATCAGGATAAGCTGGATTTATTATTATTTAGTATTATTATTACTTAAACAGCCTTTTCTTCTAAATGCATCGTGTGCAATTTTGTTGTTGTTGTTATTACCTTTAACAGGAATTACCTGGGTAAGAATACATATTCTAAAGCTAGTCTGTTCATGTATTTTTTAACTCAGTCCTGCTACAAAAGGAGTTTGCAGTCTCCACTGAGACTTTGCTTATTGCCTTTCCTCTTACCGGAGGTTATTGCTTACATGATGCTTACGGGCACTTTAGAAGACCCAGGTGAGAATTCTTGTGATGTACTGAACTGAGGTCTGGTTTGCATGAAGAGCGTTACAGATTCAGAGCCAGAGGCTTTACCTGTTGAGAGGTAATGACGATGAACAAAAAGGATTCTCAAGGATGCTGAATAAATAGCTGGTAAAGATTCTAGTTCAGAAAAGCTTTGCATTTCCGGTCCAGTTTGTAGAAAGTAGTACACAATCTTTTATTTACGTTAATCATAATGAACTTTTTAATGGCTTTAAATGTGGTTTGTACAGGTAACTGCAAAAGCAAATAGATGAATTTTTTTCTTAGACCTCTTCAATTTATTATTTAATAACATATTTTTATATATTTAGTTTCAGACCTCCTTCATGTATTATTTAATAATAAACTAATAATTTGACCTTTTATTTAATATAATGTTAGAATACGCTGCTCTAGTACTCTGGGACAAGACACTTATCTAGGAAAATAAGAACTTAATTGACAGTAGCCTACAAAGGCAGGACTTCATTAATATCAAAATCGCTTATTATATTGTAGAATGTTAAATTACAGTGTTCTTTGAAGACATGAAATGGATAGACTCCGTCCTGTATCATTCCATTTTTGTTACATGGTTTCCTGCCCTTAAAGAGAGAAAAATAAGTCCCCAAGGACCCTGGATGATTTAAGGCAATTTTAGAAGCCAGTTATTTCTTACCTAACTGTGGAGAGTTTCAAGGCTTTGTCATGCAAATAACAGTCCACATCACATTTCTTTTCTGGGCCAGTGTATATGATTATGGCTATTTGTACAAAACAGGTTTCCTTATCCTATTCTACCTAGAGGAGTTCTGCAACTGGTCACATATGTCTCAGTTGTCTCCACATAATGACTATTTTCATGTTCAAGCCTTATGATTGCCTGCAGTGGTGGTGATATTGCCAGCTACGTCTATCAAAGGCAAAATCCTGGTTGAGCATTTTTTATGCTTAATACCATCTTTGTTACTTCAGGATTTTTGTTTGCTTTCTTTTCTTTGATGTGGGGAGAGGGGTTGGAGAAAGAAGGAAGAGAGGAGAGGATAGTTTAAAGGCTTAGGATAAGAAGTTATTGGTACCTTGTGAGAAAACATCTAGCTGTTGGGCTTTTTTTGTTTGTTTGTTTTCATTTGTGTTTGCTTTTTTTTTTTTTTTTAAATTCCAGTATTCAAAACCTTTTCACTGACTGTAGTGTGATTTTTGTCTTGCTTTTTTCTTTTCTGCTGGAATTGCTTTAGGTGGATCATGCATTTTCTATCAATTGAATATTGAGTTCTGTTTGAGCATTGGCATAGAAGTTTCATTTGTCACTACTTAGGGTAATCGGTGACATTGCAAATTATTTTTAAAATTATTTTATTTGTTCGATTGGTGTTAAATAGTTACATGAACAGACACTTATTATGCCTTCTACTTTTGTGACTTGTTTTGCAGTGATCTTATGTTTGGACACTGTACTTCTTGACTGCCATGGAAGAGTCCTCTTTACTGCTCCAAAAGCTGAAGGTAAAGCAATATATTGAGTGCTCCACTTTTATGTCATTTGAGGGGAAGAGAATTAAGCAAATATCTTACCCTTTGTTTCTGGTTTCTTTTTTTTTTTATTTAGAATCCTGTGATTTAATTTACTTAGCTCCTGAAATTGAAGAAGAGGATGTAGATACTGAGAAGGTAATGTGGTAGGTTATGTAGGTATTCGGTTTCTCAAAGGATAGCTGTATACCTCTGCCCTTTAAAGAAGAAAGCAAAACTCTTCTAAAATTGTGATAGTAAGTCCCTCAGTGTTTCTAACATTTCTGGTTAGTTATATATTGGTCTCCCATAAACTTAGTTGCCTCTAGAAAAACATTTAGCCTTTCAAAACAGTAACTGCCAAAATCCGTTCTTCATTAGTTTTCTATCAGGCTTACTTATTTTCAGTTTGTCATTAGGAAGATGGACGTTGAAGTCATGTTTTCATGTTCTGGAGGTCATGCTAAGATGAATTTTTTAGACTTTGTCTAAGAAAAAGCCCAAATTAATCACCTTTGTAATATTGGAAAATACTGCTATCAGCTGGATTCCTATTTTGTCTTTTTCCTTATATTTGTGTAACTTGGTTGTTATGAAAAATTTAGTTAAAATTATGGTATGGGAATTCAGACTCTGTAGTACCAGCCATAATAACTTTCTTACATCAGTAAAAGGAATGTTTTTGAAGTATGTGTTAAATTAGATAAATCAATAAACATTAAAATTATGATCACGTTAGCCTCTTGGAATCCTATATCTAAAGGGAAGGAAATCATTTAATTTTGACAGAGCTACTTTCTCCTATTTCAAGCATTTTATACCCACCAGCTTTTGTTCAACAGCTTGAATGATTCAAAAGTTAGTTTATTAATACTGAATTTCCTTGTTACATTGTATTTGGTGTCATTTACTTGGCTATAAAGAGCACTAGAAAACATTGTTTGGACCACATTATTAAGTACTGTGCTTAGGTTTCCATGCCTTGAGCCTTTTTAATACCTTTCACAGGCAATGTGAAGAAGTAGAGTGCTTTAACTTTGTGAAAATTACATTTGTAGGGTATGCTAACATATGTAAATTAAGCATTAAATAGTCTTATTCTGGCTCTGTCTGAAAATTGTAATTTTTCAAATAAAATAAGAAGGCTTTTGATGATCAAGTACTTTTCAAGGTCCCCCATCATTGCAACTTCAGTTGGTCTAGCTGCAGGTAGCACAATAATCCCTAAAATAAGTACACAATACCTAGTTCTTCTGATAGGTGTAATCTTCTCTGTAAAATATGACTTGTACTGGCAAGCTTGTAATTACTTCATGCCATTTTCTTTCTGAATTATCATGACCTTTTTTAAGTAAATTGCTGCTGGCCAGATTTTAAAACACTAAGGCTTGTGGCAGTAGGTTTTTATATGAGAAAGGAGTTCTTCAAAATTATTCTAAAAGCTTTTTTTTTTCTTCCTGAATAATTTTCTTAGATAAAGAATAAGACAAATTATGTCTGTTGCTCCAACAGTAGAAAATTAGCTACTATTACTGGCCCTGCATGCATAATAGCAAGTTTTTGAAATCAGCTTCTTCAGAAGCCAAGTGTCATCTGTATTTTGGAAGCGCTGGTGGTTATTTTGTGGGGAATGAGGGAAATTTTTGGATAATTTTCAGGATTTTGTATTGAGAAAAGGTGGTTTGTTTTGGTTGTGGTTTGTTTTGTTTTTTTGATTGCTTACCTCTCTCCTGTGTTATATCAATAGGTCTGCATTTATGGTGTTGCTGCAGTTCTGTGGATGGCAGCAAAATACAGCATTTCACCTAATCACAAACTGACCTTGCCAAGAAAATTAAAAAACCTTCTTCTGGATATGGCAAAAAAAAATCCTGAAGAAAGACCTTCTGTAGCTGATGCAATTAAGGTTACTGGATTTAAGCAATTTTATTTTGAAATTCAGTTGTGTCTGAAGTCCCATCTTAGTGAATTGAATATCAAAATTTATTTCTTCTAATCACGTAATATCTAATCAAGTGATAGCCAGTCGCTCTTGGATTTGTTTTTTGAAGTGACCTCCCTAGGGACATGGAGGGGTGTGTTTTTAATTTATATTGAAATTATCAATAGGGTACTCAGAATAAGTTCATTAGACATTCTAAACTTGGATTACATTTAAATGACTATTTACCTTGACTTTGTCCTTGTCCAGGAGTATCTCACTTGCTTAAAAACTTACCTACTCTGAAGACTATGATATTTTTATTTTTTTTTCAGACATGCAGTCATTATTTACTTGAACAAGGAGTAAACAGCAAAAATATTTTGGCATTGTTGAATAAATCTGTTTTTAAGGTATGAATTCCACCTTTTATTAATTGTCTACATTTTTTCAATTAATTCTTTAAAGTGTGTTCTGGTTGCATTTTTCTCCACTGCAAGTATAATTGGATTTGTGTGTTTTTTTTTTTAATTTTCAGGTGTTCTATAAATATTGCTTTTGTGAGAGCATTAGCAGTAAAGTATTTAGATATTACGAAGAATTTTATATTCCTTGCAAAATGCAAAGTAGATATGGAAATGACATTCTTATTTTAGTAGTCTGAATTTTTTTGTCTGTGCTTAACTATGTATTTTTGCAGCTATGTTTAAGTTCACTGGATGTACATAAGGGAGTCTGAAAGTAAGTCTTCAAATGATGTGCTTGTAGTTGGGAAGCTCTGCTTGGTAAGGAATTAAAGCAAGGATACAGGTGTTTTTTAATATAAAATTCTTAATTAAAAAAAAAAAAAGCAATTTTGTCACTACATTAATATGTAGTTATTGCGTTCTGGTTATGTTTCAAATCTGCATGTACTGTATACAGTGTTCAGTTAGTTCTGGGAATTGACTGAGCAAAACCTTTGCCAAAAATGTGTTATTGGTGCAGTAGTTTATCAAGATGTACAAACAGCTCTGCCATTCTGGTGAGCTTTGTGTACAGTTCTCCACACTGGCATGATAATAATTTTGGTTTGGACTTCGTTTTTTATTGTTAGGCTGTTGAGGAAGACATAACCTCTTCTCCAAATAATGTAGCTTTTGAAATTGAAAATGAAAAACTTGAAATGAACCCTTCAGAGTCAAGTCTAGGTAAGCAGTCTTTGATATATTTAATTGTCTAGGTCAGTTCCCTGTATGAGATTTTCTTCATCAGATGAATGGGTCTCTTTCCTTCTAAGCTGATCATTATTTACATTGCATTTATATTTTGTGTATTGTTCATCTTTTATCTGATTGTGTTTTTATTTTAGGATTTATGCCTATTACCAGTGAAAGTAAACTTATCGCAGTTAAAGGACCAGTACCATGTCAGATTTCTGGGCAAACTGCATTACCTGTTGCATTCACCTCTCCTGCAACTCACTTTAAGCCTATAATTCTGCAGCAAAATGCAAATATAACAAAGTTAGTATATCCCAAAGCAAAATAAGTTGAAACTGTAACTTCACTGTTACGTTACTGGCATAGTCCTGTCAAAATTCTTTGTTCCTTTTCAGGGAGGTTCACATACCACCTACTGAAAAATTCAAGGAAAAGTTGAGAAAAGAAAAAAGCACTGATTGCAACAAATCAGAATATGTAGAATGCCCTAAAAGCTATGGTATCAAGGACACAGATGTAGTTGAAACTACATCTGAAATACCTGAATGTCATTTACAAGTTCCAGGCCACTCATTCCAGATGTCTTTAGAAAAGGAAAAACCAGGCAATGTGTTTACTTCAGATTCCTCACGTATTCTACAAGCAAGAAAAAATTTATCTGAAGTTCCTTCAAGCTCCTTAACTTCTCTTAAATCTCCTAATTCTCTTCATATAAATAACATCATTCTCAAACAGAATTCAGAGAAAAGAGTTTTAACATTTGTACCAGTGCACTTAGCTGTATCAGAGCAAATACCAAATAAACCTCTTCATTCAAGGGTTGCTTCAGATTGCTCTCATAGTTTGCCAGTGCTACTTTCAAGTACTATTGCAAGTTACAGACTCAGCATGCAAACAGAAAATGACTCCTCACTCCTCAAAGTGCAAAACTGTATGACTGTTAATACACAGAATGCGTTTGAAATAAATGACCAAGTTCTTCAGAACAACTGCCAAGATATCGAAGGTGCTACCAACACAGGCAGTACTTTCTCAGAGCAAGGACTCACATCTTGTACCTCAGTGGGTGGAGAGGCTTTTTGTGATTTTGATGAAGAAGTTCTGTCCCAACAGAGCAGAACAAATGACTCTTTGTTACAGAAAGTGGTTCATCTTATACAAGAGGAGTTTGCCTTTGATGGCTATCTAGAGAATGGAGTTGAAGTTTTTGATATGGGTATGTTTCTTTTCTTCTATATATTATATCTCAATATGTAAGAATGTTACTAGTAATGTTTTTTTCTCTTTGTTCATTTGTGGAGTTTTACTTTTTTATTGTTATTTGTTTTTAAACAAGGTAACTTCATTTTAGCATTAAAGGAAATTGAATTCAGCATGTTCTCTGACAAAATTTGTGAGAAGTTCTGTGACCTATACTGGGATGAAAAATTACTGGAGAATCTTTATCAAGTAGTAAATGGAGAAAGAGCTTCACCTTTACGGTAGGTATTTTTCAACTTTCTCCCTCTTGTAATTCCATTTAATGTTTTTCTCTCTACTTCCTAGAAATAGGGAAGGATATGCTGCTCTTTAAGTGTTTTTCCTTGTTTCCTGATGTCTGATTATTTCCCTATCTTCATGTCCTTCTCCAAAGCAAATAGTACTAAATAATTTAGCAGAAGATATTTCCTATTAAGCTGGTCTGTAACTCCATCCTAGGAAGGCTGGCTAATGGAGATCAAATACTGAACCTGATTGAATATGGAATTGTGATAGAAATAGGATGTTTATTCAGAAGTAAAATAATTTATTCCTACTGTTCAGCTTAGTTATTGTATTTGAGTTCAGTTTTTTTATGCACTAGTTCAAACTCTCATTAAGTTAAGAATAAATTTGCTTTGATACATCTTTTCGTTCCAGTCACACCTGAGAACAAGGAAATTAATTTAGCTTTGCTAGAAATATTTTACTTCATTTGATTTGGTGTTCCTCCTGACAGTCTTTTGTAAACCTGTTAAGTAAGAAAACACTGGCTTAATTAGTTTCTCATTTATATTATTTCATATTCAATTATTTATCAGCCAGAAAATAAATAAATAAATAAATATTGTTTTATTGCAGCATCCAGATATAGCATTCTTTAAAGAAAAATTAAAAAAATCTTACTGAAGACTATTGTAACCAGTAATTAATTTAGGAGTGGAATTTTTGTACTTCATATTCCTTGACATTTAATGCAGCTTTTAATTGACAACTTTTTTGCCTTAAGGCTATGAAACATTGTATTTCCCCAATCCTCATGTATTTTCAGCATAACTGAGGCAGATGACTCAAAGTGTGGCGGTGTATTCCAAGATCTGAAAAAATCTGACAGCTTTTTGGCAAGCAGTGATCATACAGAGGGTGAGAGGGGGAATTTGTGTCTCTTTGTGTGGGGAATCTGTCAATGGAGAAATTTGGTGTTTTCAGTGTGTGTTCCAAAAAACGCTCACCTTAACACTTACAAACATTATCAATAAATCTGAACGTTATTAATGCCTTGTAAGTTTCAAGACAGTCATTGAAGTTATATTCGTGGGTTCTTTATTTGATGAACTTTGCTTTTTTTTCCTATCATACTTTGTGATTGAAGTAGAAACTGAACTAGTAAAACCCATTATTAAAACATGATATATTCATGGGCATCTTGTGTTTGATTACTATTGTACAAGTCTTTAATATTTTTATGATAGCCAGCATATGTTAAAGAAACAGCAGAGCAGTTCTTAGAGAAGAATGAAAACATCATATTTAAAGAATTGTTTTGGTTTTTGTTTTGCTAAAGTGAACAGTCAGTGATTTCCACAATAATATCAGAATGGATTTTCTTTTTCCTTGTTAATCCTAATAGCACCTCTTTGTAATTCTTTTAAGATCATCTCAAACTGGAAGATGATGACAGGGGCAACATGCAGTACTTTACAAGGTTCTTAGTAGTTGTACAATATTGATATTTGGACATCTTTAGTTTTATGCAATATATCTCATTAATTACCTTACTCTGCCATATATCTTAGTTTCATATTTAAAGTACAGAGATAAATGAAGGTAGTAGTTTGTGTATACATATCTACACGTAGTAAGAAAAACCTTTCTGAGTGCCTCAACAGCTTCTGTAAAATTATGTTATGAAACCTTGCCTATTTCATTAGTCCCAAGTCTCCCTTCCAGCATGTTTGCAAGAATTCTTACATAAAATATATATCTGTTTTTAAATTAGCTTACTTTTCTGTTTTGAATAAATTTAGATTGGGTGTTCTTTTAGGATCAGTTTATCCCCCTTGCTGTCATTTGGCTTCCATGGCAAAATTTCTGTTTGAAAGCTTGCTTTTGGATGCTGCTATGCTAAGTTACAATTTTCTACTTTGGCTCAGAATGAGGGCAGATCTACAGCCAGACTTTCCCATAGGCAATGTGACATCTTTGCACCAGTAAGTCAAGTCCATTTGACTCCAAGGCTGGCATATCAAAACCCTGGAGGATTTCTCAAGTGAGAAGGGAGACTTGTGGCAGACATAAAAATGCCTGTCATCACACCAACTTTTGACTGTCTCCACTGTCCCTTGAGGTTGGTAGTAGCCATTATAACTGCAGAGAAATCCCATCTTAGCTCAAGGGTTTGAGTCCGGTAGGAGTAGAAAGCTTAACATGTGTCCCCATTGGCTATGTCAAATACCCTTGCCCTCTCTGCATGGAATAAAAGCTTTGAGACCTATATATGGAAAAGAACTCAAGAGCTAAGATATGTGCACAGGTGTACTTTTTTGTTTTGAAGGTCCTATGCTATGCTTTGTTTAAATGCTTGTTTTACATATGCAGAATGAATTTTCTGATTTTTCGTAAATTTACTGACCAAAACTTGATCTGAAATGTCTTTAACCTTCAATATTTTACAATGTGTAGTTGAGAAAAAGCAAGCACAAAGCCCAAACAAGAATTTTGCACTGTTTGAGGACATGTTATCTCATAATTGCATTTTTTAAGTGTAGTGTTTAAGTTTAACGAACTACACTACAACATGACTATTATTTCTTCTTTCTGACCTTTCCCTGAAGGAGGAGGAGAAGCTACCTTTGAGGTGAAGGATGATCTTATGATAAATACATCGTTAGCTGAAATGAATTTGAATGAGATGCCCTTGGATAATTACATAAAAGAGTCATGGCTGCAGAATACTATTCCTATAGAAAAAGATGGACAATGTTTACAAAGCAATGGCTATTGTATTGGTCCAGACTTTGCAGAAGAAAATGCAGAGCCAGGTGAAGAGGCTGTAATAAAAACAGCTGAAAACAGCTACGTTGTGCCTTCCAACCCACCTGATTTTCATGGCTGTAGCCCTGGTTGGAGCAGTGCATTTTATGGAGCTGAATGTTTTGATTCAGAAGTTCATAGTTACATTAAAAACCTTGGAAAGCAGAAATCAAATGAATCACAAAGTATAGATGCTAAAAAAGTGGTGAGTACGTTGATTTAAAATCATTAAGATATCTCTTTACTTACTGGTAGAAAGTATGCCAGATTGTGTTGTATTTTAGTGAGATTAAACCCCCTTTCTTCTCTTATGTACTCACTCTGTTGTGTTTATATAAAAGGTATTCAGTAGAATATGGTATTTTTAATAACACTGTATTATATTTTCCATCATATAATCTTTTGTTAAAAATGCTTTTTAAATATATTGTTATGGCAGATTCAACAAATGATAGTTTAAACTGTCAGCTACTTCTTCCATCTGTTTTGTTTCTTTTTTTTTTGTTTTGTTTTGTTTTTTTGTTTTTTGTTGTTTGTTTTTTTTTACTACCCTAACATCAACAGTTGCAATCTTTCTGCTGGCATTACTATAACGCTAACATTCTGTGATGCCCAATGTATTTAAAATGAAAACACTAAATCATAATGCTCCAATTGCACCAAAATTTAAGCCTTAAGCACTTAACCTAAGAAAAGAAAACCTTCATAAAATCATGATATTTTTCCAAACTCCATCAGTCATGAATGTTTCAAGTTTTTATTTAGAAAACAAATGACATCCATAACAATTCATAAATGCTAGTGGGAATGATGCACTACCTGATCCAGAATACTGACAAAATTAGAATAGACTCAATGTGAAAACACAGGGAGTCTTCTGCCAGAGTTGAAGCTCAAAAAATAATTTAGTAGCTAATATTTACTTGTAGAGGAAACACATATCCATTCTTCAGGCCAGGAGGATTATGGGGGCCAAAGCAAGGCTGGTAAGTGAATGGTTTGAACTGGAACATGATTTGAGTTGCTGGAGAAAAGTTCTGCCTGCCTTGCAAGGTAGACTGGTCCATCTCAAGCCTATCCTTCCGTGTTTAAACCAGCAGCAGCAGCACAAAATGCAAGATACTTATGGGTCAAATATGACACTTTCAGATGTCATGAAAACAAATAATGCTTTGCTCTGTAGGTGTTAAACATAGTTCTTTGCAGTTCTAAAGCTCAGCAAAGGTTCATCTGCATTTCAAAAAGTTTGATTCTTATTCAAAATCATGTAAATAGCTTGAGGCTTGCTTAGTTTTCTCTTAAAACTTGCAATCTTTTTCCCTACTTTCTTTGCATCCTCCCCCACATCTATATTGCTCCTTCCACAAGCTACTGTTAATCACCTGCCTCCCATCACCTCTGGTCCAGGAGCTGCTGATTTAGCACTCACTAATACAGAACACATCCAGGCAAACCAATTCAAGTCCTTGCAGCACAGCAAGAACAGAAGTCAGCCATGAGGGCAGCTGTTTCTCCAGAGGAATATCCGAGTCTGCCATCGCAATAAGTTTGATTTTTATTATTTTTTTTTGTGTGTGTATTCTGATAAGATTGCTTTCAATTCTCTGCAGCCCCAAACCCTTAGCCTTTGCCCTTTTGCCCACATGGTTGTTCCTCTAGATCTCAGAAGTTACCTGTCATTCTCCACCAAATTTATCTGCACCCAACCTGTGACTATACAGTTTCTAGTAAAGGTTTTTCATATTCTGGCCCCAGCTTTCCCTCTCATTCCTTTTCTCTTTTCCTTTCCCTTCTTCCAATATTCTGCATACATTCAGGGAACCACTCTTCAGCATGTGAAAACTCGTGCTTCAAAACTGTTTGAAAATTACAAATTTCCTATTTAAACAAAATCACTCTATGATTACTTTGCTCCCTAGACTAAACAACATTCTATAGAAAAGTGTCCCATAAAGTTAAATACACTTCAGAGAATGCAGAACTTTCTCAAATAACAACTGAGCCTATGGCTTAAACAAAAATGTTTATATTTTAGACCTATAACAGGATTACTGACTACACTACTGCTCACCTAAGTAATTTAAGGGACAAATCACTTCCTCAGGTAGCCTTCAGATTCAAAACATTAGAAAATAGCCATCCTTTCTCATTTCTTTTTTTGTGTGTATGTGCATGTGTTTGTGTATAATTATAGTCTCTTAATCAGCATCCTGTTTTCACTTTGACTGTTGAAATAAAATAAGAGCAGGCTGTTTCTGGTTCAGAATCTTCATAATAGCTTTCCTGTGCTTTCACTATTCTCTATATGGTGACTATGTAAATGGTAGTTCTTTTAAAAATCCACAGGGCTTTTTGTGACTTGCTGCTAATGAACTGTGCTGTTAAACCTTCTCAGCTTTTATGAAAAACAGTGACAGATTTTTCTCGAACTCAAATTAATTTCTAGTAAGTCCATCCCACTAAAGCTAACCTATTTACCAATCTGTTGTTTGAAATGTTAGCTCTGAGCCATGTGTTTTCTGATCACTCTGCTTGTGGGAGTTCTGTCTTCTGCATTCAGTGAACTTATTCCATTTGAAATGCTGTTTCATGTAACTGGGTCAATGATAGCTTGCTTAGGACCCAAGTGCAAAAGCCACCACATTTAAAACCCACAACATGCATAGTGTTAGTTGTTCCGTAATAAATCAGAAGCTGAATCAAACATGGATGGCCCATTTTCATTGATCGGTAAAATAACAAAACCTTTGATATGCAAACAAATAAATGTTTACATTAAACTTGTTATGTTGTGATAAGCAGGATATACTTTACTGCTTAAGTTATACAACTCAGTAGACATCTTAGCTTTGCACTTTTCTTAAGTATATGAAGGACATAAATATAAAATATGTAAACTGAACTTCAGAACTGATGTGTCCTTTACTTATAGAGCTGCACTCCTGTCTGCCCTCTGACTTGATTGCATAATATAATACAACCATACTGATCTGGAAACCACTGCTTTCAGTCAGACATTCAGTTCTCACTGCAAATCCAGGTCACCTACTTAATAGAGCTTTCCTGGGGTGTACACTGATTTCAGAGCTCATTGCTTTGAGTTCCGGATGGCTTCTGAGTGTCCATTTTTTAAAAATGCTCTTGAAAACAACCAGATAAGTGCAATCATAAGGCATATTTGTATAAGTGGTTTCAGACAAATTTAGATGCTGTCTCATCACACACAGACCAACTCTAGTTGATAACATGTAGAACGTGTAGTAATATGATATTCTTGTCTACTTGGTTGATCATTTTTTTTCCAACAAAACTCCACTAAAACTTCAGTTTCCTACCAGAACTTTGTATTTTCCTTTATGGTCAGAATCCTTTCTCTCTTTAAACAGGAACTAGAACAATTGCTAATGATGGAGACTAAAAATTACAGAAAGACCATGAAGTTTTACCAGAAACTATTGCAGAAAGAAAGAAGAAACAAAGGTAAGACGACAGCAACTTGCCAGTAATAAAATCATAGAATGGCTTGTCCTTCAGGGCTTAATCCTTTCTCATATGGGTGTTCTCAATGAATTCTTCTCCCTGCGTGTGTGCTTCTCTGGGATTGCACTGACCCAATCACAGCACCTTGCATTTGGCTTTGTTGGGTGTCTAGTATGTATTTTAAGGATTTTCCCCTATATATCAGAATAATCGATGTTTTTATGCTCTGTGTGCTTTCGATCCAAAGGTCCTGAAACTAAATCTATGTTGCCCAAGTTGAGAGGACAGCTACAAGAGATGAAATCAAGGGTGCAGTTTCTTGAACTAGTGAAGAAGTGTGTGCAGGCAAGTCTGGCTTGTATTTTGCTATGGTTTTATTTGTAATTTCAACGCTGCATCAGTATCCTTGGCCACTTAAGTCATAAGTATGAGCTGTGAAGTGGTTTGTGCCAAAGTGCCAAATTAACCATGAGAGGATGATTAAACTGAAGGTAGCTGATACTGGTATTGGGATTTGGCTTTTGATTGAGTAGAGTGTATTTTACATTTCTGCATGTAATGCAAAAAGCATTTATTTTCTTGTGTTTTATTTTTACGTGGCTTTTCCTCTTTGAGCAGATAATGTATGCAGAACAATGGGGTGTGGAAACCAGTATACTTCCTACCATCATTCACAATGGGAGAACTGACACCATGGATGTGACGCCTACAGATGAGTCATCAGTGCTTGTTTACTATAACACAGAAAAACACAAATGCAATAATCAAAATGGAATAAGAGTTCTGCAGGCTGGGACACCACATGGTTTAATGGCTTACTTATATTCTAGGTATAGTGTGTTTTGTGCTTGTATCCTTAATTGAGAGGGGGATTAGGAATATTTATTTAAAATTTTTAAAAATCAGTGTATGTGATAAATCTTGGTTACTCAGCACTACATAAATTACCCTTTCTTGTCTTTAGTTCAGTGTTATTTCAGTGCATGTTTATTTGCAGAAATGGGCATAGACAAGTTAAAAGATAGTCTTATAGGAAATAAACCAAACTCCTAACTTTGGGTTTATTTAAAATTGAAGCAATTGATACTAAATCAAAAATCAGTAACTTCAAATCTTTATTTATCCTTTACTTATTTGAAGTTTAGCTCTAACAGTTGCCATGGAAGCATGGCTTCCAGCAGTTTAATAATTCTTCAGAACATATAATTTGAACATTCTTACTAATATGGTCTAGATGTGAAAATGTACAGGTTCTGATTTACCATCTTTGGGACTAATATAGATTGCAACCTTGTCTCAGGGCCCAGGTTGGGAAAAATATGTCCTTTAATCCTCAACTGAGGTGAGGGCAATGTCCTTCTAAGGTGCCCCTGCAATTATAGTATGGAGTACTACAAGTCTCCATCAGGAAATATTTTCTTGTTGAAAATACATACCTTTTATGCTTTTATTGTAGAAATTTTTAAATGGCATCAAATGAGATTATAGAAACAATGGCATTAAATGTGTTCCTATGTAGAATGCAACTTTTGATAATAAAAATGGCAAAAGTTCTCCACAAGATTCAAAATAGAGAAATTTCTTTTAAAAAACAAATTATAATATTACCGTTGACAATCAAAATATCAATGTGTAAAAAGAAAACAAAAACAAGTCAAAAATTCCTGTAGAGCTTGAGAGACTTAAATCTCTGCTATTGATGTTTTGAAGATATTTTTCGTTGCTGTACTCTAATGTGAGAAGAAATTGTGTTCTTACTTGTCTGAAGCTTTTCTTGTCCTTCACAGAAATGCATTTTTAGAAGGCTATGTGCAGCAGTTTCTCTACACATTTCGCTATTTTTGCACACAAGAGGAATTTTTGCAGTTTATTCTTGATCGAATTAGCAGCACTTTATCCAGGTACGGTAGTTTCCTATTAAAAAATTTTATCAAAGCACAATTGGTTTCCTCCCTTCACCCCACCCCCACCCCCCAATGGCAAATAGCTGTTTCTGAAAATAACTACTTAATTAAATTCTGCTTTTGATGTTTGTTTTTGTAAGATTCTCTAGGCATGTGAGAGTGAAATTGGAGCAACTGCTATATTTGGCAATATGCTATCTTCTTTAATCTTCTGAATTCTGAGTCTTACTTTTCCCAGTGTTAAGTTGTAAGTACAATGCCAACTTTGTTTCTATAGGGTCATGAATTCTGGAGACATGAAGCATAAGAATAAGATAGTACTGTCAATGCTATATCACATACAGACTTTCCAGCATTTATTTTTAAATTGGAATTGGATATTAATACCGATGCAATATTTTTGTTTTTTCTTCTCACTAGTGCAAGCCTGGATCCCTCCTCATCACTTACCAAAATATGTAACCGCAGTTTCTGCATCCTGCAGGCTTGGATTGAGGACTGCTACAATGTAGACTTTGCAACAAATGTGAACCTTTTACATACCCTAAAAGAATTTATTTCTTCCAAGGTAAAGCAGAAACTTCAATGGAAGCTTCAAAGAAGGAAAATAGCGTTGTGGTGTATGTAAGGTTGCTGTTATGGAAAAAATCTGTCCTAATTACAGTGAAAGTACAAAAAAGACAATACTGTCTTTGACAGCCATGTGGCTGGTTTTGCGCAGACCTTAATCCTAGAAGTATTATTTTGCTTGCTTATAATTTATCAGAAATTGTGTTCAATATTCCATTAATTTGTTTTTCATTTACAGGTTGCTCCATTAAATGGGTATGGTGAGCATTTGTTGACACTGCTTGAGGATGCTTCTGCCAGGAAATGTGGCAGTTCTCAGCAGTGCTCCAGTATGGAGAATGGTGAAGAAGAAGAGGAAGAGGATAGAAAAACATTACACTCTATATGTAAAAAGCTCTCAGAAGATATGTTCAGAAAGGTATGTCACAGTATCACAGTATCACAGTATTGTGCGAGTTGGAAGGGACCTTGGAGATCATCGAGTCCAACTCCCGGGATTCGAGCCTTCTGTGTAGCAGAGCGGCACTTCTACCACTTGTGCCACGGGGAGGGGGGGGTCAGTCCTGTCTTTAGACTGCACTGTATGGAAGACATTTCCATATACTCTTTTCTGACTAAAAAAATAGACTATCCAGCTCAAGGTCTAGATCCTGGCTTAGTAATATTTGTATACTTCCATTTTATTTTGAAATAAATTTTATTTTGAAGCCTAAGCAGTTATATATAATAATAATATATGTGGGTTTCATTTTTAGTCTTATATGCACAGTTGTCAACTGTTTCAGTAACAATGGATCATATCATCCAAATTCTGAGAGGAGCTGAAACTCTTAGTTCTTGATACTAGTGTGTGACTCGTAGATGCTTGGAAACCTTTTTTTTTCTGTTTGTCAGACATTAATACCTCTTATTGGGTGTATATACATATATATATATGTAAGGCTATAAATGCAGGAAAGAAGCCTTGGGGGATGAGGAATTTCCTTCCAGAACTTCAAAGCTTGTAGCAGAAACTGATATGAGCTCTATTAACTGGTTTGTATAGTCTGCTTCTGAAAGGTAACCTCAGAAGCTGAAATATACTATAGACTTCCACTGAAAAGGATCTTTCTGCCCAGTGACCAGAATGACATGTGAAAGTTAGGCATACAAATAGTGTTAGCATTGAATTTAGAATTATAAAATTATATTCTTGATAAAATTGCAGAATTCTATGGATTATATTGGAGATTCAGTCAATGAATGGCAAGACAAACAGGGAAAATATGGATTTATTTTAGTGTTACTGCATCATAACAATACTGAAAGCTGAAAAAAGGGAAAAGAATGAAAAAAAATAGTATTCATTTGGGAAGCACTGTTTGATATGAAGGAAAAAGTACAAGAAATACTGAGACCTGAGAAGTTTAATATAAAATATAAAATTTGGGAATATATGCCATTATAAAACAGCAAGCTTGAATACACATTTTTAAATACCAGTTGTTAATTGAGATCTGGCAGCCTCCTGCTCAGACTTGTTTATTGTGCATATTATACTTGCTTGAAATAGAAATATGAATAAACCAATTCAGGTCTAGCCTTGAAGATTAACTGAAGAGTTTTGCCTCCACAAGGGTATTTGTCTAACAAAACATTCCAGAAGGTTAAATCAAGGGGAGACTTATGTTGGCTTTAGAGAAGTTGTAGCTTTACATATTTTTTTCTACAGAACTTTAACTGGAAACTTTCCAAAGGTATGGGACCAATTGCACATTATCAGAGAGAGCGACTGCACACTATTTCATCGGTTTTGCCAAAGCCTTGCTATAGCAGTTTTACAGAAGAATTCCCAGTCTCCTTTGCTAAAGCAGACGAAGTGGGACCATATCTTTTAACAGAATACAGTGTGCAACAGCTTTGTTGTCAGCTGACATTACTGCAACAGGTACAAAGGACTAGGCTTACTTGGAGTACAAATTATATCTATCTTCTTGATATATACTCAGCCTCCTTTCTATACCATTTCCTACCTCATTTCAAGCTTAGTAGGCTTCCACTGTTTCATTATTCTTTGGATTAAATATTTCATTTTTCTCTTGAAATCTCTACAGTATAGAATGGGCTAATACTATTGTTAGGCAGTGATCCATCTGATAAATTTGCTGAAGTGAGGACAAAGAAGAATGAAAAAAGAAATCTGTCATTTTCATCCTCTAGCATTTTAAAAGAATTACTGGATCTAAAAACATACATCTTGTTCTTTCTGTTTAGGAATTATTTCATAAATGTCATCCAGTACACTTTCTGAATTCAAGAGCACTTGGCGTTAAAGATAAATGTGCTGCTGTACAGAAGTAAGTTTTTTTTATTTTAATATAAATATATAGCTGGGGTTGGAAAAGACCTCCCAGGATGAGTTGTCCAGCCCATCTTCTTTTAGTAAAGCTTCTTAGAGCCTGAGGTTAGTGTGCAGTAGGGTTCTGAATATGGATGGAGACTCCACAACCTCTCTGCAACATTCATTTTGTACCATAAGGTAGATGAAGTATCAGTCTTTACAGGTACAAAAGAATTTTCCTTTTGTAGTTCAAATGCAGAATGGCTACCAACCTATTTAACATGATTTGCTAAATGGTAGTTAATGTTTTCATCTGGCCACATGGAGTCAATTACATTAGATTTATGCTCTACTTCTAACATACTCAGTGGATTCAGCTGGTTTCTAATTAGTTCTTGTTATAGACATTGCCTGTAGTAGACATTTCTGTCTAGGGATCCGTTTTTATGGATTGTTGAAGGGCAAAGCTTAAATCAGCTGATTTATACTGATTTGGGTTTCAGACATGGGGAAAGAGTATGAAGCCACAATATATCGGGTTCAATTTCTTTAATGGTAGTAGTTTTTATATAAGCTGAAATTACTGGCTATTGTTTCATTAGCTGCATTTCTGCCTGAATGGCTTGTTTTATTTGATAATAGTGATGATTATGCCTTTATATGCAGAAATGTCCACTGTGTGTAGTTTTTGTGTAATCATATATGATTATCTTGTAATTACAAGAGAAAGTAACATAGCTCACTACATACTTTGTAAAATATTATAAAGCCAAAGCTATAAGTACTTCATGATTATTTTAAATGATTAGAATTTGGTACCATTCCTTCACAATCAGAATTTCCCTTAAAAACCCAAATTCAAAATGACTTATCTTTGTCTTTTTTTTCTACCTTTTTATAGAGCCGCCGCTACTGAGGAAGGTTCCTTTAAAGTCTGTAACCTGTTTCTATCAAAGTGTATACAAGACCAGTACCTTATACAATTACTAAGAAATGCAGACAGTGTCAGCACCTGGGTTGCTGCTGAAATTGTAACATGTCATACATCTAAGGTTTGTCATTGTTTTGTTGTGTTATTATGGAATATCTATATGTTAATGTGTATACATATACATTAATGTATAATGCACCTAGGAGTCGATATTTAACAACTTTATTTGTTGTCATTAGAAGCATCTGATATTTTGTAGGTTTTAAAACCTGATAGAAAGTAAGAAAGGGGTTGCCTGAGAAGAGGTGAAAGACTTCAACAAAAGCATCAGTGAAAGAAAAGACTGAAACAGTGGTGGAGTTACTGCAGTTAATACAGTCAACATTTCTGATAACAATTTCTGAAAGAGAATACCTGTCTTCTTTTCTTTTACTTTCCTTATTTTAAGTCATTTTGTAGATTTATATGGTATGGTACATTTCAGAAGTGTGTAATCTGGTTTCTATCTGGGCAGCTACTATTTTTGTCAAAACCAAACAGTAGCTGAATACTGTGATTAACTGAAATCTCAGAACAGTGTATACTGCTTATATACCTTCCTGATAGTTTTGTGGAAAGTCACTTATTAAACTTGATCAGTGTTTTGGCTTCTGAACTGAATAATATCTTAGTAAACACGTGTCTCTATTTTACTAGGCAGATACCACTTGATTTCTTTCTAACCACCTTAAAAAACCTGAGTCTACATCTGCTCCCATTTATTTATTTTAACTCTCAGAGGTCATACACTAAACCTCTCAATTCCCTTATCACTGTTTCTATTGGGTTATTTATTGGGTTTTTATTGGGTTTCCCTATTTTTAATTTTTCTCAAATCACATATGAGATAGAAACTTTTAAACAAATGTTTTGGTACTGATCGATCATATGAAGTCGATGTGTTTTGACAGCTTTTAAATGTGTATGACCAGTATCAGGCACTGTATGTGAACATATTTAAATGGGTATACCAATAAAGCATATTCCTAGCAAATGATTGAATGTAATAGTTTCTAAACCCACATGAGCAGAACAAAAAATGGTATATCTAAATTCTTTTTTTTCCAGCTGCAGGTGAGCTTGTTATCGAAATTTCTTCTTATAGCGAAGTCCTGCTATGAACAAAGAAATTTTGCTACTGCGATGCAAATCCTAGCAGGCTTGGAAAATCTTATTGTACGACAGTTACCAGTAAGTTTGGGAGTCTATATTGTAACTATTTTGCCTAAAATAAGCTTGTTCAAATATGGGCATTAATATGAGAAACAAATATGTGCTCTCTTTTATTATAAGGCCTGGAAAATTCTACCTGCAAAAGTAGCTGAAATAATAGAAGAACTCAAGGCTGTTGAGGTATTGTATGTAGTCCCTAAATAAAATATTTGTTTGGGAGTGAGGGAGACCCAAGTTCTTTTTAAAGGAGTAATGAAAGCCGAAATTAGTATTTTAAATTACAAAGGAGATTTTAAATTATTGTAGCACTGTTGTTTCTTGGTCCAGGTTTACATTTTCACCTCAGTTTTTCTCAAAAATGTATCCCATGCAGCTAAGAATCAAGAAAGTCATTTCAAAGCGAACTGTGAAATTAGATACATTTTCTTGAAGAATTCTATGGTAGTTTTTTTAATGTAATATGTTCTGAAAAATTCTAGAATGCAATTTTGGCTGTGAACTAGAATTTATGAAAAAAATGATACATAGTGCTCAGCACTTGAAGTGAAGAACTTCTTAGAAAGACTAGCCCTCATGTAATACATTACTTATCTGTGTGCATCTTCACAATAGGTGTTTCTAAAAAGTGACAGTTTATGTTTGATGGAAGGAGAAAGATTCAAAACACTTCCAACAATTCCATCAGCCCATGTTTTAGCTATGCATGTCCAACAACTTGAAACTGGAGGATTCACAATGACAAATGGAGCTCACAAGTGGACTAAACTTAGGTAATTATTATAGCTGTATGAAAGATACAATACTATCTAATGAGATGAGAGCTAATGCATTTCCCATCTAGCAAATTAAGCCTAGCCAATTCAGTCATTTTTACATTAAAGTGGACAAATACTGTAGAAGTAAATGCTCAGTGCCTTTTTAAAACTCCTTTAAACTTTTTTTTTCTGCTGTCAATAGCAAAAGAAACTAATCTTTTTTAACATATTTTCTTTCAAGAAATATTGCAAAAGTTGTGAGCCAAGTTCATGCATTTCAAGAGAATCCTTATACGTTTACACCGGATTACAAGCTGCAGTCTTACCTCAGACAAAGAATAACTTGCTTTAAGGATGCAGACATTTCTGCTTTGGCAGCTGACAACTGTGCCAACTTCCATCATATTCCAGCAGAAAAACATTCTCGGAAAATTCAGGACACGCTGCGCAGAATGAAGGCAACATTTCAGTAATTATTTACATTTCATCTGTTCTATTCCAAGTATAAAGTATAATACAGGATTAAACTGACTTCCTGAACCAATTCCAAAACAAATACTTAAGTGAAGTGACTTTAAATATTGTCTCAGTTTGAAATTGGTATATTACTTAATGTGGAATAGTAAAAAAAGCTGACTAATGATTCCTTGGCAAGTGGATAAAGGTAAAAAGACTAATTTTGTCACTGTCCTTTTGCATAAAATAATAATTAGCCTACAGGCAAAATATCTGAAAAGTACTGTGGAAACAACTTATACTTGCGGCTTCTGTTGCAAAACTGGCCTAGGATTATTTGGACTATGTTAATTTAGTGTTGAATATATTTTTATATAAACATAGTGCATTTGTATCCTGTCATGATGTGCATATAATTCAGGGACGCCACTACTATCTGTTGGCAGTTGGTGGTTTTTGCTTTTATGTTGAGTATTATAAAACCATGCTTGATGTAATAATTGTCTGTCTTTTCATTTGAGCATACAATGGAAGGAGAGGAGGTACCATGTTGTAAAGTTTTTTTTCTTTTGATCTTACTGTCATTGAACTAACCTGTTTCCACATGAAAGTACGATCTGAATCTAAATAATTACCACTTTCTTGCTTTGCTGCTGCCTCCATGGTCTTGTGAAGAAAGTAAACATGGGTTGATCTTCTGTGTCTGGTACAAAGATCAATCACTTTGCCAGTTGTGTAT
The DNA here is from genome assembly GCF_039878825.1 of Excalfactoria chinensis. NCBI lineage: Eukaryota > Metazoa > Chordata > Aves > Galliformes > Phasianidae > Excalfactoria > Excalfactoria chinensis. Next base: position 24,584,665 of record NC_092830.1, on the reverse strand, counting down.
GTATGTATGTGGGCACATCTGGTTATGTCTTTTGCTCCTGAGGTTGCTCTTGTAAATTGCAGTGCTCCAGCAGCATTAAATAGGAGATAACTGTATTAACTTTTGATATGCATCTTGTAAAACTTTGGTGCTAACCTATTCATAGAGCTTATGCTTACAGATACTTAAACAGCAGTGGAAAGTGATGCTTTAGCTAGAAAGTTTGTTGAGCTACCCAGGTTCATGCAAGGTCAAGATCTTAAACCTACAAGTTAATTAAGATGACAAATAATTCTACCAGAGGAAACAATAGTAGTGTTGGAAGAGAAGTGGGAAAGGGCATGAAACCGATAAAAGGAGTTCTTTCCTGAGACTGATTTGCTGGAAATGTGTTTTGAAAAGAAGGAAAGTAAAATTTTGGAAAAAACAGATGTGAACTAATTGCCTTGGCATGTTTTAATGAAGGAGAAAGATGGGAATATGCACATCTGTAATATTTTGCAGATTGTACTATTGTATTTGACAGAAATGCATGTGTACATGGTAAATTGTAGTTTTTTCAATGTTTAAGAGAAAAGATTCTCCTTTTCTGATCTCAATGATGGCAATACATACCATCACAGGCCTTCTACTTCTCATCTTTCTCAACTGAACACAAGGTATGTCTGTTCTTTCCAGTAAATACTTCCATTATTTTTTGTACTAATATGCTAGCACTAGACTGATACTTGTACTCCTACTGGTTTAGATGCTGGAAAACTCAGCCTTCAACTGGATTTTCTTGCGTTTGTTCTGCTTTTAAGATGATTTTTTTTGTTACTTATCATATGTACATTTAACATGTCATTAGTTATAGTGTTCCTGCTCATGCTTGAGAAAGAAAAATATGTTTCTATTTTAATAAATTTTAAAAATATTTCTCTAAAAATTGCCAAATGTGAAAACATTTAATCATTACCTCCTATTTTTAGATAATACAATGATTTAAGATTGTGACAATAACCTCATCTTCAGAAATAAGTTCTCCATTAAAAAATTTAGCATTTATTTAAAGCCACGCCTTGCCTTTGGAAAAACAGAACAATTTGAAGTAGCATAAGCTTTACTAATGCAAAGAACTCCACAAACTTGTTCATGTTACCTTAATAAATATATTTTATATAGTTGCCAGTCAGGCTGTTGAAATTGCTTTTGTGGATTTACTTAGCATTTATATTTTGCACCCACCTTAATTAGGTCTTATATGTCTCACCATTTTTATCAAAATCTAAAGCAACTGCTACACCTAGAAAATATTGTTTTTATTCTGTGACAATAACCGGTGCTATACAAGAACTTAAAAGTCGTTTTGTATCTTCTGCATAATGCTTCAGTGTGTCAGACTTATTGTTGTTATAAATGCATAGTATCGAGGTATGGTACTACTTTGGGATGTTTTCATCAAACAAATAATGAAGTTTTTGTATTTAGACATCACCGTACAACCACAACAAGTGTAAGTATCTACTGGGGTAGGTGGGGAAAATCACCTTTGCAAGAAAACCAGTCTGCTTTTGTCCATAAACACAGATGTGTTTACATCTTACATTACGTGACACAGATTTCTCAATAAAGTTATGTCTAGCATCTAATGGTACTGCTTATTTATAACTAATGTACAGCAGGATTTGAGCTAAACTTTTCCATCTCTGAGGGGAATGTCCCTGTAAAAGAAAGCACAGAGCACAATGTGTGAAAGCAGCATTTGGTTTTTAGACAAATGACCTGTGGAGTTTCTTCAGTGAAATATTCTCTATGGGAGCCTTTCCAGTTCCTTGTGTTCATTCCTCTGCATTGGTGCTCTTTCTGTGTATCTGTGCAGGTCTCTTTCCCCAGGATCCCTGGGTTTTTCAGGACTCCTGCAAGAGTGCTGGGAACTGTGTCCTAATCATGTGAGCTGCATTGGAAAGCAGGTTTCCAGGATCCACAGTTCCAACTTTCAGAACCCTGTCAGGAAATGTGGATGTATTCTCTTGATTCCCAGGAAGTATTCTATAGAAGGCCAGACCAAGTAAGTAGGAAATATTTCATGAATCACCATTGATTCATGATTCCAGCAAGTTTCTTTCCTTGAAAAATTTTCAACCAGTTCTAAACTTTGCTTTTATGTTTTTTTCTATTCTTTCTCTGTTGGATTTGTTTCATAAGTGTTACTCAGACACATAACTTCTCAATAAGAGATTTGCAGGTGGTTAGAACGTTAAGAAATCTGTTTCTAAATAATAAATGAATAAACTACAGTTTGAAGGGAGGGAAGCAACAGTCCTTCAGTGATAGGCATGTGGATTGTTGTTTCAGTCCTCGATACTTCAGTGATAGAAAGATTGTAGATAAATGATTTTCCTCTCTCATAGATGCTTAAATGCAAACCAGTGTGTATTCATCCTTACAACACAAAAACTTACTGCATTCTGTTTAAAGTTTTTCTTTTTTTCTTCTTGCTTTTGTTCTTTTTAAGCAAATCTTTCTCAAAAATGCTTTTTATATGGTTATTTTAAAATGCATTTTGAGTTTGAGAAGGAATCTGAAAGCTTTGGAAATGCAGTTTTGAACAGTGTTTGAAAACTCAAATCCCATAAATTAAACCTAATTGTTAGAGTGCTAATCTTTGGGATGCGGTTTACTAACAGATATTGTTCAACTATAAATTACTTTCTGTCTTAATTTACTAATCAAAAATATAAATGTAAGAAATTTGCTGATAATCATCTAAACTGTCTGGTAAATCTGTCCTGGGTCTTAGCTGCAAGATTACTTTATTTCTTTAATCCTTCATTCTAATGTGAGGGGTTGGTCTTGTCCTGATGTTGACATTGTGTAGATGAAATATATTCTGGTTTTTGATAGATACTGAAGTAGTAATACGTTTTGTACTGGTAGAACTCATGTGTCATAATGAATTGAAGGGTTTGGAGTACTGGATAATTTGAGTTATCATTATCAAAAAGATGTACTTTGGAAGGCTTGACTGGGCACAGTTGAACATGAGCATCAGACTCAAAATCTCTGCAAATGGATTCTTGTTTGTGTCCATATCTCATAAAGATCATAAATAGAAACAGTAGTAAATTATTCGCTTCTGTAATGGATATTCTGTATTTTTTTGTAAACAAGCAAGGGAAACAGGACTAGGAAATAAAGCTGCTAGAAGTGGCAAATCCACTGTCGTTTGAATAACAACTGAATGATTGACAGCAGCTTTTGAAAACGAAAGGCTGTATATAGTGGGACTACCTGCACTTGCTGTTTCTTTGTGTCTTCATTAACATGTTCTGGTTTTTGAAGATTAATTAGATCTGTTGGGCTCTGCAAGCTTGCTAAAGACCAAGATTTAAATGGTCTTGACAACTTGAAAAAATGAGACAGAACAAAATAAGGTGTGTTATACAGACAAGTGCAAGGTTCTGTGTGGTAGGTGGGAATCATTATCTGCTTGTAGAGTAGGATTACTATTTTGTTTTTGTGGAAAAGGAAAGGTATAAATAATCCTTTATGCTAAAGGAGGAAGTGTCTTGATGTCCCTTCAGTGTCTTAATGCAGGGAACTGAAAGGGCAAAGAGTGTGAAGATAAAGGCCAAAGAAAACAGGTGACTCCTGAGATTAGTGTACAGGTCTCCAAACATCAGCACAGTAACAGCTCTCCATGAAGGTCAAGTTCATGACAAAATGTCACTACAAAGTATTGGAAGGAACAAGAATGTGCAGGAAGGAAAGGCAGGGGGAAAGAATACTGCAAGTACTATATACTAAAATGTAACTCAATATTGCACATAGTTGTTTTAAAATTTACCTGTGTATAAATTAAAAGAGCTAGGTACCATAGGGTACATAGGGTCTATAGAGAATGATGAATCAGAAAGAGTATGTGTAGACAATCAGGTTACTATTTCAGATTTTACTGTGATTAATAGAGAGCAACTAGTTGAAAATCTGAACATAGAAAGCATTCAAAAAGAAAGTTACTGTGAGGAGAAAAAAAAACAACAAAACATAATTCATGATTGAAAGGAAAGAAACAGAAGAGAGAAGCAGGATAACATCAGTTGGGTTTCAAAAAGCAAATTCCAATATGCTCAAGGATTTAGTACATAAACAATAGAAAAGCAAAATAGTAAGGATGGATTCTTCAAAAATTTTGTTACATAGTGTTCTTTGCTATCCAGAAGAGATGGTTAACTCTCAGATGGTGGTAAAACCATTCACCTTTTCACTGCCTGCTCTCTCAACAATGCATGCTGTGATCAAAGTTAGCAGGAATTAGTAGTGAGAATGGGAGGCTATCATGCTAATTTTGATGTATTACATCATTAGAAACTGATTAAATCTGTTCTGTAGTGAATGAGGAGCAAAACTGAAATGATCTTGGTGTTGTTGTATTTTTGATTTAGGGAGAATGTGTGACTTCCTGGAGAACTAGGGGAAAAAAAAAAATAGTAATCAAAATTGGGAAATTGAGACAGGAATAAGTGGAGGGGTAAGGAAATGAGAATGGCTTGGGGAGTTATGTTGTCAGCCAGATGAACTTTGAGACCAGAAGAGATACTGAAAAATCTACTTGAAATCTCAGTGGACTTAGTAATTTAAAGTGCTAACATGCATTTATCCTTGAAGTAGTTTTTGAAAAAGCTGATAGTCTCATTTGTCCCATTGGGATTCATTTCAAAGAGTAATTACTACTTCTTGTTAAATTGTGAAGATGAGGGGGGATGTATCAGGGTAGGGCTATCCACGTTAGGGTAGGGCCTGGGTCCAGTTGTGCTTGGAATTTTGACTAATGATATGAAGAATAGAATGGAAAGCATACCTATGCAACGTTTAAGATTAGAACTCAAAGTAATTGTGATAATGATTTAACTTAAAGTCTCACTCCTATATTTTAAAGGAAAAACTGTGAAATGAAAAATAACTGCAGAAGCTCAGAAAAAAACTCTTGGGACCATAATGTATCACAAACTGAATATAGACCCATCTGTACAGTTTTCCAAAATGAAGAAAATAAGAAGAAAAAAAGGCAAGAAGACCTGAGATGTACTTTGAGAGAGCCATATATGACAGAAGGTAATTATTTTGCTCTATTTGGCACTTGTGGACATCAGCAGGAATAGTTTACCATTTAGACACTGCATTTAAGAAAACATACAGGCTAAACAAAAGAGACTAGAGGACAACAATAAGAATAGTGTTTTTTTTTTTAAAAAAGCACAGATTAAAAGAATTAGACTTTGAAAAACTACATTGAGTAGGACTCAGTGTGTGTAATGTTGCTGTAAAAAAGCTTTTTGTAGCAAAGGACAGAACTAGTTTTCTCCATGCTCTGTGAAGTTTAAGGCAAGGGGTATTAATTTTGAAGCAGTGTTGATTCTGTTTCAGTTTTTACATTGGGAAGTGTCTTGTTGAGCCTTGGGTAGGGCTCAACAATAGGGTACCCACCTGTAGGATCCCTTTTCTTGTGGACTTGTGAGAACAGCTCAGATCAAATTGTGATGAGTGCACACACACACATCCTCTTGCTCCTGTCCCTGAGAGTGCAGAGGGACTCAGCAGTGATCTTCAGTCCTTTCTGTGTTTTCTGTCAAGTAGATTGGACTAAAATTCAAATATTTACTTGCAATGGGACAATGTTTTTCACCTATTTATTACTTTTGTCACAAATGTTCAAGTTTTTTATTACTATTTTTTCACATAATAGAATAGGCATGGGCAGAATGTACATTACTTGAACTCGCGCAGGCGATGTTACGGAGGAATACAACATTTTCATTATATACGTATGCTAATGCAGTGGGAAAGTGGCTTGATTCGAAAAGCAGAAGAGAGGCAAAAGCCCTCCGTGTGCATCTGTATGTTCAGGGTGAGTGGAAAGCAAGTTCTGTCGGTCTTCCCTCACTGCCAGGAAAGCCACTGCCTCGACTAAACTTCACCTTTTCTCCTTCCCTATCGCGGATGTTTCCTGCATGTGAAGTCTTAACTATAACCAGGAGGTGGCACAAGAGAGCCTTGCAACATTTTATGCTGTACGCGCCTCACTGTGAGCAAAAGTATAGTGAGAAGTGATTCGCTTTCCAGCTGACTATGCAAAATGTGCCCGTTAGAAGCCGGCAAACATAAAATAGCAGAAGCTTTTTGCATTCCGTTTGTAAAACGAACATATGTGTACCTGCTCCCTTTAATCCTCTATCTTTTGAATCTTAGTTTCCTACCTTTGATTTGTGAACCCTGTCAAAGGAAGTAAATTGCTTTGCTTGGGGAAAACACAGACACTGAATCACATATTGTAAGTGTAGAGTTAAGCATCTTACCTAACCGTATTCCTGCCCTCCCCCATTATATGCTCACTTTTCCCTTCTTGTTAAGCTCAGAAAGTGTCAGGATGGGTCCATGCTCCCCTGCTTTGATGTGCAGTAGATGCAGAGGGTCAGTTGTCCTCTGTTGCTATGGTTCTGCATTATTATAGGGTTAAAGTTTTCTTCCTCAGCTAATAGTAACCTTTCCAGAATACTTGATGTGATTGGATTAAAAAAATAAATAAATAAATAATAGGAAGAAACAGTATAATACAAGAAAGACAGGAAAGGGGAAGGAATAATTAGAAATACAAAATGGAGAAGAGCTTTGAAACCCGTTTTTTAAATAGGTAACATTCATTCCCATTAATGTAAAGAGGCTGGTTTTGGAGCAGTACAATGATCTGATTTGTGTTAGGTGAATGAAGAGCCAGTAAAATGTTTTCACTGCTCAGAGCTATGCAGTGTTGTCTAGATGACCCAGGGAAGCCAGATGTGATGTATTATTTCCCTGCTGACATTGTCATGCTCAAATGCTGGTTCTAAAAATAGATTAATTATGTGATAGCTGAAAGTGAAAGGTTTCTTTCCGGAAGTGATAGTACAGCTATATTTATTGAGGAGGAATTTGTAAGAAACAAAAAGTGAAAATAGTGCATGAAATGTTCCGTTGTCAGTTTTATATTAAACAAGTTGTTAAATTTAATTTCAGAAGTTGCCATCATGGGAACATTTATTCTTCAGCTAAGACTAACAGTGAAAAAGCCCTTGATGTAACACACCTGAAAAAGCCTCACAGATTTTGACAAGATTTTAAGGTGTTTCAGTGTTTTGATGTTTTGTCTTGATCAGACTGTCAGTCCAAGTGACCTGAATAATTGTTAAAAACAATGGGACTCATGTGAACTTATATATATGCATTATTCTGCATAGGTGTATTTTGTATTCCTGAAGACAGACTTGCATATCTGAAACTTGACTGCTTTTCAACTCTAATAGCTTTTTTTTTAATAGTTAATAATAATAATGATAAATCTTTTGCTAGTAACCCTGCCTCTGTAGCAACAGCAGTACACTTTTAAATACAGTTCTGATTTGTAACAACTTTGAATTCGTTTTTAATCTGGCTAAATTGGGTGAGAGCTTACTAAAGCCAATCCAGATAAGTGTTTTCTTCCAGCAGAACTTGTATTTTTAAAAAGATTTCACAGGCTGTTCAGCTGCTGGTAGCAACCTCATGGTAAGGGGCCATGAGAGCTCCCAGCATTTTGAGCACTGTGTTGATTTATATCAGTTCCAAGCACAAAGAGGAATTTAATTTTCATCTTTACCTTTGTCAGTCTGTTTATTCCAGGCTCTCCTGGTATTTCTACTCATATATTTTTCATTTTCATTTTCATTTCTCATGGAATAAAATAGCTCTTCTTCTGTCAGGGAGGAAAGGTATCAATGATAAAGAGGTTGCTTAGAGGCCACTTATAATGGTTTTAAGTCCTAAAGAGTGATTTCTCAGAGACAGCAGTGGTTGGATAAACATGCCAAGACTAAGACCACATAAATGGCACAGCACCTGCCAGCAGTCCTTGCTTCACTGGGCATCCCTTGGAAAGAATTATGCATGCCCATAGATGAACACACAGATGAATCCTGCATTGTCCTTAGCTGCCTTTTTACTTCTTTATTGCATCACCATCCTGCTACTCCCAAAAACCATGTGCTCACTCTACACCAGTCTCACAGGACCCTCCATTGTAACAATAAAGAGTAACCTACTCTTAGAAAATAGCAGTTCCTTTGGTCTTCTATACCTTTGCTGCATCAAGGCAAAATGCTGGCAGCCACATCCAGTACCACTTCTGAAGGTACTTGGAAGCCCTCAGTTACTTTCCCTTCAGTTCTTTCAAAGCTTCAGAGGGAAGTAGATGTTTCAGAGCACAGGTTACTCAGCTGACTCATTAGTGCAGAATTGGCCTTTGTATAGGAAGATATGGAAAAGCAAATAGTGCTCAAAGTTTGGGCTGCTATCCCAAAATATCTGCTATCAGCTGCATAGTAGGTATCCAGGTAGGACTGCCCAGCTCTGCAGATGCTCCTAGCCTGAGACCAGTGCCATGTTAACACATTTCTGCAGGGCTGCCTTGTATAAGCACTGTTACTTTAGTCCCATCCTGTTCCAGCCAAACCTCTACAAAGCCATAGCATGGCCTCTTTGACTGCAGTGTCTGCTTGCAAAAAATACAGTGGTCTGTGTCAAGTGACAAATCTCATCTCACTGTAGCTTCCCTGAATGCTAAAATGTTTCTTTCTACATCACCTCCAACAAGATGGCTGGGCCTGGGCTGGTTTTTGGCATTACAATCCTCAGTCTCCTTTGGTCTTCAGGGGCTGCCTTTACTTATCTTCACAGTAAAGATGCTGAGTCCACAGAGAGAAAAACTGTGTTTTGTACAAACAGCTACTGTCATTTTATTTGGCAAGCAGATCTTAAGACTCTTGCTAGGGGCAGTCATTTCTGTGTCTGAGCTCTTTGTCTCTCGTCTTTGCAGCAGCAAAGTGAAGGGGCAGCAGTCTCTTCCTGCTTATCTCTGCAAAAGCCCAGGGACTTCAGCATAATCAGGTTTTTGGCCCACTAGCATTATCAACTGATTCTAAACATGGTATTTCTAAATCACTCTTTGGCGTGAGGTTTTCCAACAGACACCTGGTGAATAATGCATAGGAATAGAAAGAGCTTAAGAAATATAGGTAAAATTAAACTAGGAGCTGTTAAATATTGTAGAAATTGTTACTTTCAGAAGTCATCTGCCATCTATCCAGGATGTTTATACAATTTATGGTATAATAGAAATGACATTTGGTTTAACCTTGTCACAATATGATCAGTTTGTTTCCCTAAGCACTCAACAATTGATGCCGTATTTTGTCTGTGAAATTCACCTCAGTAAAATGCTCTTAAAGAACCAGCAGCATGTAAGATGCAATTTGTAGCTCAGATGGTGAAAATGTCTTAAAATTTGTAAAGAAAACCTGAGATTTCTATTTTATAGAACACCATCATATGTCACATATTCTTTTTTTTCCAATCCAACTGCTTGCCAATGCCTTTATTACTGACAGTACATAAAGCTGTTGAAGTCCTATAGACTATTTTATATTTTTTGTACTTATAAACATAAATATGTATTTATTATATGTATACATACAGCATATGTAGTATCATACCATGAATGATTTATACTTATATGTATATATCTAATACTGGGGGGGGGGGGGGGGGGGGCGAAGGTTGAAAATAAACTGGGCATGAGGGACATATTTATCTCCTTGGGATGGGATTTAATGATGGCTGGATCTAACAACCATATTCTGAGTGAACGGGAGGTTGAAATGTAGATTTTAGGGAAACATAGGTGAAGATGGTTTGAGTAAAACTCCTTACTGTATTGATTTAAGTAAAAAAGATATGAATATATACTATTAAATTTGAAAACATTTAAATATTTAGATGCAAACTCAGTAAGTAGGAGGGGGGTTCAGTCTTTGATCCCCTACCTCACCAACAGCCTGGGAAATAGAGCTGTGGTTACATTAACTATGACCAGAGAAGTGAATGCCGAGTCCAAGGAGGACTGGCAGAATAACAGAACAAGCAGTCAGACAGGCAGCAGAGCACTGGGTTTGTGTGCAGGTGGCAGTGGATGAGTGTAAGGCAGAAGCCTGCAACACTGGCAGGCAGATCAGACCTGCAGTCACAATTTCTGGAGGTGAGCTGATATCATGCAGGGCTGGGATGGGAGTTACCAATGGCAAATTTGTGCTCATGCTTGGTTCTAGCATGGGAAGTGAGGATCGAAAGGGAAGGGAATTCATGGTTACCCTGCAGTGAAAATAAACGTCCTTAAGGCACTGGAAATCATTTGTCAGTGTACTGCTGAGGCATTACTGCAACAGCCAAGTGTTCCTAATGTACACAAAATCCAAAATGGATGGGAGCACTTCTGAATGGCACACATAAGGTGGTAAAGGGAATGATATGGAGAGTGAGATAGCAGAGAACCCCGTGTGATCTGTACAGCTGGAAAGATTGGGGAAGGAAAATATGGCACAAATTCTGTTACCAAAATTGAGCTAATTCTAAAGAATGATTGTCTTTTTCTGATTCTTTAGTTCAGAATACTGCTTTACATAAGCAGCCAGGAGGCGGCCCGTACAACTCAACAGCCTTGGCATTTACTTCTTTTTGTTCACAACTTTTTCCTCCAGCCCCCTCTCTCAGCAGCCCCAGCACGGGCTGTTTGGGGAGCACAGTGCTCAGGCCAGAGAAGAGCAGGCTCAGAAAATCCGTTTAGGCAGAGGCTCGTCCGCTTGAAAAGAAAAAAAGCCGTCTCTCGAAGACCCGCCGAGCCCGGGGGAGGGGGTCCCTGCGCGCTTCCCCGGGGTGCATTCCCCAGTGCCATTTGAGGCCGCTCAGCACCATAAATGCCATTTGCATCGGGATAGGATGCAACAAGAGCTGTAAATCACTGACGGCGGAGCGAACACCTCCAGGGGCAGACACGGCGGAGCCGGGCCTCCTCGAGCTGTGGCAATGTGTGAACGGTATCTTTTGTTGGGGGGGGACTGATGGCAATTAGATGATACTTATCTGGCTCTTTGATGTGTATTTACACAAACAACGTTTTTCCTCCGGGACTTGAGGTATAAAGGAGTCATGCTTCTCCACAGTATCCTTATCGGCAGCTCCAAAACGCAGCAGGATGACCAAGGCCCCATTCTCCGTGGAGTGGCTCTCCCAGAGCAGCCAGGCCCCAAAGAGTCCCACCCAGGGCACCCCGCGCCGAGCATCGCCCTCGGCTGCGGGCTGCCGACCCGCCTCAAGTTCCAGATCCGGGATGAGCGAACGGAGCAAGGAGAAAGGCGCCGGGAAAGGCGGCAGGAGCAGCAGGGAGCCTTCAGCAACACCCCCCGCTGCAGGTAACCGTGACCACCGACTCACTCTGGGTTGGGAGCGCTGCATGAACTGTGTGCCGCTCCCTGGAACCAGGGAAGGGATTGAGGCAGAAATGCATTGAGTCGGGCGAGCATCCCTCGGTCCTTCCTGACATTTTTTTTCTTCCATCTGCAGGTGCAGCGGGGCAACCCTCAGAGGAGCGGAGCCGCGAGTGCTCGTGCCCCGAGGAGCCGAGAGGCGGTAGGCGGCTGCGCACGGCGTTCAGCGCCGAGCAGATCAGCACCCTGGAGAGCTCCTTCCAGAGGCACCGCTACCTGGGCGCTGCTGAGCGCCGCAAGCTGGCGGGCAGGATGCGGCTCTCCGAGGTGCAGGTGAGCACGGTGTGGGGAGCCGGGGCGGACGATGGGGTGGGAGCTGGCTGATAGTCTAGAACAGGATCTCAATTCTTGCCCGGCTCTCTTTTCCCTCAGATCAAGACCTGGTTTCAGAACCGCCGAATGAAGCTCAAGAGGCAACTGCAGGAGTTGAGGCCGGAGCCTTTCTGCACTCCACCGCTCCCTTTCGGACCTCAGGTGTCCCTACCACTCACCTACATGGCCCGACCGCCGCCTCTACCCGGGCATGAGGCTGCCCCGGGGAGCTTTGCCTTGGCAGCGTTGCCAGCACCCGCTCTGGACATCAGCAGCGCCTGCAGAGCACAGCCTGTCGGCTTCTGGGCAGCACCCTGCTTTGTAGGGTACAGGGATCCTAGGGCTTTCCTGCTGAGTGTCTGACCCGCTTGTATGGACCATGACTAAGGAGAATTTGCACTAATGATAACTATATCTGGGCTGCCCCTGCCTGTATCTGCCTGCTGGAGTTCTGGTGCAGCACTGAGCAAGGTACTGATCGATGATCCAGATCATGGACTTCAGGCCAAGCTACCCAGCAACGTTCAAACACAGTGGGGTAAATGGTAGCGTACATGGAATCACCCAACAAACTTAACATTTTTTCAGCTTTCATCTGAATTTGTCACAAGGACTGCAGAACTACTTATCCTGCCCTGAAAGAGCTCCTCCCCATTAAATGAAGCACAGTTCTTATTCTCTAGATCTGCCCTGGCCCCAATAGAGAAAGAATAATCTTTCTTGTTTTGTACCTTGCAATTTACTGAGGGTACATACAAAAAGCATGAATTTCCCCCATTCCCTTTAACAGTTGTCCCAATCTCAGCTGCTTCCCATATGGCACTTCAGGAGGTGGCTGTGCTTTTAACAGGACATGTAGATGTATCTGTAACTAGTTACCAATATTTATTACTGGGCCTGCAATGACAGCAGAATTTGTACTGGAGACCTTGAAATAACATATATAGAGTATGATTTTTAGGATATAAAAAGTGACTTTCTATATAAATATGAACATACCTCATCACAATTTCATGGGTGGCCTCGGTGGATTAATGAGGTCCTACTGAATAAAACAGATCTTGGAAATATGCTGGATCTTGGGATCTGGCCTTGCAACTTACTAGTGTCTCAGTCTTGCATGCGCCTAATGGGGTATGAGGGTGATTATCAAAAGAAATGCAACATTTCAAAGCTGTTTTTCACTAAATGACAGTAAAGTTTGTTACCATTATGCTGTGCAATTTTTGTTTGAATAATGCTCATGATTTGATAATGTCTGATGATTTGATTAAAATGGTCTGATTTCAGGCTAGAGAAAGGGCTCTATGAAATGATCCTTGACTGATATAAGCTGTCTTGAAACTTTCAAAGCTGATTGTGAGCTAACATGAAAAGAGAAATAAATATTTCCATCACTTCAGAGCTGATCTCTTGGCTTATTAGAAGATTTCCGGTGCACTTATAATGTGGGCTTTTATCATGAATGTCTGATAATTACATTCATTATCATGAATGTCTCTGCTAGTCATTCTTGAGTGCAAATATTTCATTTTTATGCAGGGATCACTGTCCATTATTTGAATACATTCACCAGGTTCAGAGTAACTTGTATGTGCCTCCAAAGGTCATAGTCCTTGATTTTTCTGAGTAGCTCCCACATTTGGAAGTCTCCTTAATATTTTAATCCACACTGCATTTGTTTAGTCTTTTGAGGTTACTATTTGCCTACAGATGCACTGTTAATGTGACTCTAATGCAAGGGTTTCAGAAAAGCAATAAGGAGTTTAGGTGCTATTGATCTTCCTGAGGCTTTTTTGGAAAGATATTTTGGAAAGATTTTTTTTTGAAAGATATCTTATTGGAAAGATTAAGAAGAATTGCTAAGAGGAGATAAGGAAAAAAATCGAACTGGATGTTTATTTTTTAATTCAAATATTACTAATTGGCTGTATTGATTTGAAGGGGGAAAAAAATTTTAAAAAAAAAAAAAAGAGAATGGGAGGGAAAGAAATCCAAAATTCTATTCATCTCTGAAATATCACTGGGAAACAGAGAGGTCTCCAAAAAGTTCTTCATTGGTGAATACTTGCTCTAAAGCAGAGACATTTTAGAGACAGCACTACACTCAAGATCAACAAGTATACAAGTTATCTAGAAAAAAAGAGTCAAACTGACTGTCCCATTTTTAAGGGGACAAATGTGGAGGGGTTAAGTGGTCTTATAATCACGAAATGCCATCAGAACATCTCCAGGTGCTGTCTTATATCCAGGCTGGGGGCACACAACCCTTGTGCTGCGGACTGGGGCCGTTGAAACGCTGGGGAACAGCCTGGCCCCAACCAAATGCAGCCTGGGGGGAGCGAGGGAGATGAAAGGGTTCAAGGGAGAGAGAACAATACCTTCCCAGCCGCAGAGGGGTGAGCCACTTCATAAGGATCGGGACTGGCTGGGGATAGAGGGTGATGGTGGGATGGTATGAGATTTAATATGAAGCCATGCAAACCTTGCCTAACTGCACCCTTCCACACCCAAGCATGGCTCTTCAGGGTAACTTTCCCCTCTGTGCAAAGGCCTAGAAGAAGCCAGCACAATGCACAGTGCTGCAATTTAATCCTACTGAGACTGTAGAGAGAAGCAGGGCTGTGGAGCAGTCTCGGAGTAGAGGCTGCCTGAGGAGTTAATGGACCTGAGTCCTGAGGTCCTAACAGAGGCAGGTCCTAGAAGGCTTTCTGGGCTTGGTCTGGCTAGCAGGGGTAACCGGGGTGTATGAGCTGCAGAACTAACAGCAAGGGAAAAGCCGAGCTCTGGTCGAAAAGGTGCTAATGATAACTAAACATAACGATTTCTTGGCCACGTGTATGCTCACCAAACACACGAAAAGTCTTATCCCTGTTTTGGCAGCCCCAACTTGCAAATATTGTCCTATTCCTCGACAACTGCTCCCACGAGTGAGAGGGGTGATGCTCGTTTGACTGAGCACATAAAGCTATCAGAAGATCCTCACGAACATACGTTAGCACTTATTCTACCTGAAAAAAATCTTCTTTCTCTAGCAGCTAACATTCCAGTGATCTTAAAAACTACACTGGAGCTCTGTGCTGGCAGCCTCTGGCTGGAGGCAGAAATAAAAAGGGAACGGGGCAGATAGCTGCCTGGGCAGAGCACGGGCCGTTCGCCCCGGGGCCGGAGGCACTCAGGGCACCGCAAGAAGCCCCACACTGCTCCACCAGAGCGAGCTCCTTCATTTCAACACCCCTTTTGTGTCTTTAATTGCATCACGGCCACCACCCAGGCAGGAATGCTGCCGGCGGGACAAAGCGCAGCCTGCAAGCCCACCGAAAATGGCAGGGTCTAGTGGCTGAGCCGACGAGGAGCAGTGTGGTGCTGGCGGCTCTCGCGAAAGGGGCTGTATAACCTGAAAACGGGACTCCCTGGAGAGGAAAAAGGGGTGGGAGGGTAGAACACTGACTTCAAAGCATTTGTCCCCACAGTGTGTGTGCAACCTGATTGAATTAACGCCGCGGTAATGGCAGGGAGCCGGCTGCGGCCCGCGCGTTAACGCCTGTCCCAATTTGGCGAGAGCAACCAACAGGGGAATGGCTGGGAATAGGGCCTGGTGCCCCCCGCAGCGCCCAGACACCGTGGAGCCACCGGCAGCACCTGTTAACGAACCAGGTGAAGTAATTCTGCGTGTCGTGCTAATCAGGAGGGATCTCGCACCACCAGACCATTACGTCTAATTGCGGCCCATTATCTCTTTCTTTGATACTTAATTAGATGCCAATTAACTTGATAAAACCAACCGAAACGAAAGGGGTGCCTCAGTTCGTTTTGCTGAAAGGCTTTGCCTCTTAAGTCTTTGTAACTATCCACCGTTTTTTTTAAGCCCCGGTCTAACGTAAAGGCGTTTGGTAGGGAACTGATCCCAGCAGTGGATTGGAATTCGGGAGGGGAGGTGCTTGAGTTCCCATTTCAGCTCTCAGTTACTCTTCCTGGGCAATTGCGAACAGCTGCGGAGGTGTCACCAAACCCCGGGCAGCGCTGGTTGGCGTGCGTGGGAACTGGGCTCTTGCTCCGTTTTGCTCTGACTCGCACCGAAGCCATTTCGGCGCTTTGTCCCTCCGTTGCGCAAAGAGCTGAATGGGAATTCCGTGGTAAATCGCTTTTAATGCAAAGCACGCGTTTGGTCCCACAGTGCTGAATGGGAATAGCTGCGGTGTGTGAGCCGGGAGGGCGCAGCGCTCGGGGTGAGTCAGAGCATTTGTTATTTATGGTGTGTCGGCCCGCATTGTTCCCGTGGGCAAAGGAGCGCCTGGTGATGGCCCTGTTAGTGTTCACGGCTACTTCAAACAGAAAGCATTCATTCCGAAACAATCGATCTCGTTGATGCCTAATTGGCTATCTAATAGCACCTATCAGGACATCAAAGGGCGCGCTGGATAACCTAGTTAGCATTTCCAAAGGGGAGCAGTGAAGGATACAAACAGTGATCAGCGGTCTCACCGCCCTCCGAGCCGAGCCCTGAGCCCTGCCGTGTGTTGGTGGCCGCGTCCCTTCCCGTAAGATGCTGGAAGGAGACTCCCTCTGTCTCGGGCTTTCACCAATTCACCTACAGATTTGCCCAGTTATGCTAGAAATTATTTTGCTTGAGAGAGATTACTTTTTTTTTTTTTTTTTTAAATTTATTTATTTTTCGATTTCTGGCCATAGTTTCTTATGCTGTTGAGCAAAAGTAGAGGCAGTGTATGTATGTTAATAGACTTGGTACACTGGCCCTATTCTTAGAGAATACAAATACTTCAGCTTCTAATAGCAGCTCTGGGAAGACCAGAGAGAGGCCTTTCGGTATCTAAAGGGGAACTACAAGGAAGAAGAGGACAAACTCTTTAGTGAGATCAGCTGTGATGGGATGAAGGAGAATAGTATCAAACTAAAACTGGGGAGATTTATATTGGATATAGGGAAAAAGTTTTCTACAGTAAGAATGGTGGGACATCACCCAGAGAGGTGGTGGGTGCCTGAGGTCAGGCTGGATGGGGTCTCTAAACACCTGGTGGAGCTGTAGGTGTCCCTGTTCATTGCAGGGCAGTTGGACTAGGTGGTTTTTCAGGGTCACTTCTAATTCAAATGATTCTATGATTCTGGTGCAGTGTGAGCCTCTAAAACCTGGTACGGGGGAAGTGCCAGCAATGTTTTTGGTGTTGTGTTTTTTTTTTTGTTTTGTTTTGTTTTTTTTGTTTTGTTGTTTTTTTGTTTGTTTTTTTGGTTTTTTGATAGCAGATATAACTCCAGTGATACAAAACCTAATGTTTTTAGATTTAATGATCCTAATGGATCAGAAAAGAAACAAAATCGTCTCTAAGTGCCATATTTCTGTAGGAGGTGAGGAGGGAATTTCATTCTGCCCTCCCAGGATCATCAAAGCTCCCAAGTTTCTCAAGTCGGCACCTCTTCCTGGTGGGAGCTGCAACAGCCCTGTGACACCTCCTATGCTTTCCCCATCTGTTACAAGGTTTTGTGGTCCACAGCTGTGGCTACCACCTCCACCAGGGTGGGGGTGGAGAATCCTAGGGACTTAAACATCTAATTTAATAGACAATTCCAATGAAATAATAAAGAAAAAAAGATTGCAGATCTCACATACTTTCAGCAAACAGTGGAATAAGTCAACTGCTTCCCTTCCCTACATCCTCAAATGACATAAGGTGACATCTGTTCAGGTATGTCACTAATCCAAGTCTTGTGCCTGGCTTAGTTCTGGCAGTGGGGATGAAGAGAACTTCTCTGGTAGCTGTGCATTGCCCTGTGTCCCTGGTGTAATTCTGAGCATGAGGGCTCTTGGGCTTGGCAGAAGCTCTGTCCTGCTGGAGAGCCACTGGAGATACCCCTTCCCCTGGGAGAGCACACTGCTTGCAGGTGTGTGCTTGACTCAGTAGCTGCTGAATCACAGCAGTTTCTGGGTACCACAGCATTTGGTCTTGGTGAAGCAGTTGGGCTCTGCAGTTACTTGCAGTGCATCACATATGTTGAAGTTGTTTGCATGACCTGTGGGATGAAGCCTTGGGTGGAATTTGGTCAGGCATGGGGTTATTCAGAAACGGCTGCTCTGAATTAACATAGAAATAGTGAGAATAATGGTACATTTATTTTATTTTATTTTATTTTTTTCCCTGTGAAAAGAGGGACTATGCACAGCTGTTCAGAAGTAGCTATTCAATCTGGATGTGAATAAAATGAATGTGCAGATTTCAAGCTTTTTTTTTTTTTTTTTTTTTTTTTTTTTTTTTTTTTTTTTTTTTTTTTTTGGAGAACCTGGTACTTTGGACCGGTAAGGTTTTAGAAGCTGTTGGTTTGGTGGTCCTTATGAGTGTGTTTCTGAGACAGGGGGGAGCCTGGTCTGCAGCTCATTGCCCAACTGCTTGTGCACCTGCATGGACTTAGGCATGTCAGCCAAACTGACTGTCTGGCATCAATGGTAACTGAACTGCTATTAAAAGCTGTGCACAGCACCCTGTAAAGGACAGTGCAATATCACTGCCTGAGCAAGAAATCCTGCCTCTCCCAGTCCTGTTTTAGGGGATGGTGTTGGAAGGGAAGTTACAGGGCCCATGCAGCTCCTGGGCTGTGTGGGCTGTGCAAGGTATCTGCGTAGCTCCTGTTCCTGGGTTCTATCGCTCCCCTGCAGTAGGGGTCTCGGTGATACAGTGGGGGTTGGAGGGATCAGTAACGTGATATGCTCATCCTAGTGTCCGTGAGGTTATGGGAATGCTTGAAAGGATGAAAATCGGCAGCGTTAATATGGTTTTCTTTCTGACACGGGGTGTTCTGAAAAGGGGAAGGGGAGGGGAGGGGGAGAGTGAGCTGGTTTGTTTGAGGAACATAGATAGTGACATAGATACTGATTATTATTATTACTTATGGAGAGAAAACTCACATTTACCCGTACATCTGGGCTCTGTGCGTTGTTCTTTCTGTAGAAAGTCACAGGCCCTTTCCCTGTTGCAGCCCGGTTCCCAGCCTTGCTGGGGTGGGACGTGGGGGGATGCCTTCGCGGAGCCCTCCCCGAGTTACAAAGACATCGCCCTCCTCGGGAAGCTCCGTGTGGGCTGGGGACGGTTAGGGGTTGATGAGGTGCGAGCGCTGCTCGCTTCGTGCTTTGATCGCTCGGGTCTTTGGGAGGTTGGGGAAGCTTTCTGGCTAGACGGGTGGCGCCAAGTCCAAGGTGAGAGGGCCCGCGGCACCGCCGAGCCCCAGCACAGGTGAAAGCTCAGCCCTGGGGGATAGGAGTTTGTGGTCAGCGGACCCCAACCGCTTTCCCCAGGTCCGCTCTGCCGGTGAGGCGCCTGGCGGCGGAGCTGGCAACCGGGATTCGCTCATCCCTCAGCCTTCCGTCTGGCCAAGCGCTCTCGATGTCGGTGTCGGGATATCGCGGCCAGACAGCTAGCGGGTAAAAACTCCGCTGGTAGCGGCAATATCGATATCTTTAAACGCCCCTTCACGAGGCTGGGCCTGCCCGTGCCCTGCCCTCCGGGGAATAGGGGCAGGTTTACACTTCAAGAGGGTTTCCCTGGCCCCGCAGACAGGCTGGAGCCAGGGCCTTGTAGACATTTGCCAGACGTGTGAACTTTCTTCCTCGCTGGCAACTGTTATCTCTGCTCGATTCCCACTTTGATGTGGCTTCACACTTGCAAACGAGAGTGCTCGGGACTGAAGCGTCTGTATAAGAGCCGATCGAGGCCGACAACCCGAGCCCTTCATCGCCATGAGCCAGGCCGACATTTCCCTGGCAACAGAGCCCAAATCCCACGGGGTGCGGCCCCACATCTGCTGCGTTCCCCCTCCCCGCGCCCCCACCTCGCAGGACCGCGGCCGCAATTCCCTCCTGGTCAGGGCCGAGCCCCGACGAGGGAGTCCCAGGCTGGAACAGCCATCAGACTGCGAGCCCTGCGAAGAGCGGCGGAGCGGTACCGGTCCCCAGGAGCCCAGCGAGCAGTGCCCGTCGGAGCCAGGTGTGTGAGCAGGGTGTGGGCGGGTGTGGGTCGGGACCTCAATTCGTGCCGGTGCAGCGGAGGTGGTGGAGGCTTCGGTTGCGGGAAGAGGCCTCACCGCCGACCCTTCCATCACTTCGGCAGCCCCTGACGGTGGCTGGCAGAGCGCCGACGAGTCCTCTGGCTACGAGAGCGAGAGCGCTGGCGGGGAGCGGTCCGAAGCGGAAGCGCCGTGCGGGAGCCGCGGGCGGCAGCGACGGGCACGGACTGCCTTCAGCTCGGAGCAGGTGTGCCGAATGGAGAAGACCTTCCAGCGCCAGAAGTACCTGGGAGCCTCGGAGAGGAGGAAGCTGGCTGCCGCCCTGCAGCTCTCGGAGGTCCAGGTGGGTGCCGGCCTTCTCGCGTGGCTGCGCTGAGCCGATCTAGCGGTCTTTGGCTGGGTTCCTCTGTTTAATAACTTACAAGTTAACCAGCCAAACCTCGATGTACGTCTAGTTGTGTATATCTTTCAAAGCATATAGACGTTCTTAATACTCCAAAGTGATCGATCCTTAACCCGTCCTCGCTCTGATCCTCCGTGCTTGGTTAGTTCGGGCATTAGCCCAACCCAGGCAATTAAAGGAAAGCGAGCATGTAAAGGTCCGGCATAGTACCGTTGTTTGCACTTGTAAGCAGAGTACTGAGCCGTTTCTCTTCCCCCTTCCCCCCCCCCCTTATTTCTTAGATCAAGACCTGGTTTCAGAACAGGAGGATGAAACTGAAGAGGCAAATCCAGGACCAACAGCACAGCCTCATGTCTCCTGCTTCACACTTCAACTTCCCCCCGGGAACCACAGCTCCAGCCCTCCTTCCCGATGAAGGCTTTCCGTTATCCTTCCACTATCCCTTTGCTCCGCAGCATCAGAGACTCCTGCCTCTTCCCCCCGCGTCTGCGATGCAGCTCAGCTTCTCCTTCCCCAGATACGATGCTTTGCAAAGCACCTACCGCTTCATGGCAAACGAGCTGCCGTACTACCATCAACATTTGCTTCCTCCTCATTCTTCTTTCCATCCAGTAATTCAGAATAAAATGGACAGTAGATGCCACCCTGTGTATGCCTGATAGTGAAAACATGGCAGACAAAAGGGGAAAAAAAAATGAGTGGTGTAATGTATTATTTTCTGCTCAGATGGATTTTTTTTTTGTGTGTGTGTGTGTGTCTCATTTGTAACCTTATATGTTTATTTTTTTTAAGTTAAATGTAAAGAGTAATAATTTAATATTTGTACTAACCAGCATTAAAATTTATTGGATGTGGTGCCTCTCGGTCTTCTTTATGTTTCACCTTTTTGAAAAGCTTTATTTTTCTTTCCCCCAAATACTTCTATTTTCCTTTGATTTCTAGATGCCCTGAAGAGGTACCTTAAGCACAGCTGAAATGTGTAATTATGCTAAAGCTGTGATGTGCTTACAGTTTGTGCCTACAGCCTTTACTTTGTGCCTGCTGCTGCTGAAAGGGAAGTGAAGGAAGTAAAGCCAGAGTGAAAACTTACATTTGAAAGATTTCCCACAGTGTAGGACAAAATTAAGTTTATTTTGGACTGGGAATTGCACAACTCCAGTTTTCATATGTATATAAATTGTTAGGCATCACCTGTGCAACGTGTGTAATGGTTTCACCTGTGAACTACTCTTCAAGTAAGGGGGAAGAATTAAAACGCTGCAGGCATATTACCTGGCTTTTCTGCAGTCAAGCTGAGAGGGATTCTGTATGCTGTTACGTTTGAGAGCCTGAGCCTTGCCAGTTGTTTTGTACTGTGTTTGAGGCGCAGCAAAGAGGAAGATGAAGGTGAGCTTTTCTTCTGAATGTTAATTGCTGTATTCCTTTGCACTTCCAGTCCATTTTCCACCCGAGAGCTCCAACTGTGTTAATCACAGATGTTCATTAAGCCATTGCATTTTTTAAACAGTGATTAAATAGTTCAAATATTCAGCATAGAGTTCTAAAGTTTTACAATTAGTAAAACCAGCATCTTGAAAAAGATTTAAGAGCATAATTAGAGTTCTGTTAATAGTCATATTATCTAAATGAGATTTTAATCTGCAAATTTGGCCTTTGATTCCCCACTGGATGCTCACGGTAATTACATATTTTGCAACACTCTTTAGGTAAATTGATGCTTTTAGGAGAAGCAGTATTTGAAGGGAGCAGCTTTAGTTTTTTGCTCTAACGATCCCGAAACTTTATTGTCCCTTTCCCATTAGGAAAAAGCAGTGATCATGGTTTTCATTCCTCTAGGGGAAGGGATCAATTAGCACCTTTCTTTTAGAATTTAATGAAGTTTATTCAACTCGTAAGTGCATTAGAAACTAGATTGATTGCTGCAATGTAGTCTTGATTTTCCCCTTGCTGCCTTCAACCCCAGGGGCCACGAGTTTCAATGTAACAGCCTGGGGTCTCCACTTTTGAAATGGTGTCTAAACCTGATGTGGTCGTAACACTTAAGAGGGGGCAGGGCTGCCTGTAAACTTGCTGGTCAGCAGCATCTAGAATTTGCAGGTTAGCTGGTCCTGAGTCACCATGCTGCATTTTCTCTGGGTTGCAGAGGCAGATTAATGCACCTTTTGTCCTACCTCAGAACAGAGTCCTGGTGGGGCAGGGAGAAAAGAGGTGTGATTGTGCTGGGAGAGGGGATCTCCTCTGAGTGACAATGATGGGTTGTCCCCTTTCCTCTCCTGTAAGCTATGGGTGCTTCTTGACAGCATAGTTGGCGATTAGAGTTTGGGGTATTACATCAGAGGAAACAATCTGAACAGAAGCTAGGACTGTAGGTAGAAGTCTATCTCCTATTCCTCACCATCCCTTGTTGTCTGCCAAGAACTGTACATTCAGCTTTGCTTTCCTCAACCCTGAAACACAAGTGGTGGGGGTAGTGAAAAACAGCAGCATTGAGCAATGGGGTTGTAGGCCATGTTTGTCCGCTTCTTTTTATTCAGCATTTCTACCTCAAAATGAGATATTCTACTGTTATTTTTACTGGACAATACATAGTTATTTTGTTTTGGCTAGCAATCAGGTTAGGATGGTCAAGGGCAAGAGAGATGTAATCACACCTGCTGGTGTAGTTCTATGCTGATGCAGGGTGTGCTTCTCATTACTCCCTACCTGCAGGCTTGAATCTGCCATTCTCTGTAAAGCTTGCTTGAGGATTTTAAGGAGCAGTCCCAAGAGTACCTGATGCAAGCCTAACGCTGCACTGTAGCTTGGAGTTATTGAATCTGCCAAGTTCAGTTGAAGCTGTAGTTGTAATAAATAACAAATGTTTCATTTTTTCAGTGATTGTAGTAGAACAAAACTTGGGAACAACTAGTGTATTTTCAGCAGTAGATTTAAGTTACAAGGATATTTGGCACTGGCATGAAAAAGATGATTGACAAGTAATCCATTAGCTTCCTGTGTTTAAAAGCAGCCACATAAGGGAGAGGTGACTTCAAGGACTGTGCAAAGCATACAGACAAAATAAAATATTAGGCAATTTGTGTTTGGTCAGAGGGCTGACACATATGGCATAATTCTCATTTTAATTTGCTTGCTGCCATCACTATGTTATTTCATCATGTAGATACTGCATACATAAAATATAATAAATGTTCCCTTTTCCTAGTGAGGAGCCACACCTGAATACAGACTATTTTCTGAAAACAAACTTCTGGAAAAGAAGTGTTTCAGTACAGTGAATTGAAGGCTGTAGAACCTTCAAGTCTTCCACTTCCCCTCTCAATATTATACTTCGAGGTTGTTGTTTCTTTTTAACATTGGGGTGTGTGTGTGTGAGAGAGAGAAAGATTAAAAAATAAGTCATCCACATGTTTAATATAACTAAATAAATAATTACTCTTTAGATATTTGGCAGATTACAGATAATCTTTGGTGCTGTTAACAAGAAGGTAGGTAGGGCTGGAACCTCAGTCCTTTGTGGTCACTGGTTAAAGTCGCAGATGGTATCACAGCAGAGTACACAGGCAATGCTGGGCCAGGGGGAAACAGCAAGGCTGTGCCTGGTAAAGCTGTCTGCAGGAGCTGAGCTGGAACAGGGGGCACCTGCAGGGCTGGGCTGGGCCCCGCTGGGTGGAGAGGAGCACCGGTGGTTGGGGAGACACTGACATCCACCCCATGAGGACAGCTGGGTGTCACTGTATCCGGGTAACAGTGATAAGGAAGGAACAGGCCTGAGACAAGGGCTTCCACCCTGGCATCCTGTGTCTCGCGTTTAAATTTCATGCGGCGATTCTGAAACCAGGTCTTTATCTGGGGATAAGAAATAAAAAGTCAAGAACCACCCCAGTCTGCTCCATTCCACGCAGTGACGTGCAAGCACCCTGTCTGACTAAGCGGGTAGCAGCTGCAAGATATGGAGCTGATAATGCTGCTCTGATGGTGTAGTGATTTGGCTCACCTGCAGCTCAGGTGCAGCAGGGCTGATTCTGCTCTGAGGGAAATCCCACAATGCCACCACGTCTAGGCATCGTTTTAAGAGAGAAACGGCCAGAAATCTGGTATTTATGAGTCAGTGCAAACACACACAACGGTGCCAGCCGAAACGAGGATGCTAACTCTCCGTGGCAACGGGGCAGAGCCGGACACAGACCCGCCCCGTCCCTACCTCCGGCCCCAATCCGGCTCACCTGGCTCTGCGAGAGGTCCAGCGCCGCCGCCAGCCGCCTCTTCTCGCTGGCGCCGATGTAGCGCTGCTCGCGGAAGCTCCGCTCGAGCTCCTGCAGCTGCGCTGCCGAGAATTTGGTGCGGGGCCGCGCGCCGCCTCCCGCCTCCACCTCGTGCGTGGGGCTGCCCCGCCGCGGAGCCGCTTGTACTGCGTGTGCTGCGGGGAGGGAGAGCGGCGTCGGAGAGGTGGTGACGCGGCCAGCGCCGCACGTGCCGCTGTTGTTCTTCCGACGGCCGCCAGCAGCGGTCCTGCCGCTCTCCCCCCGAGCTGCGTGGTTATCCCCGCCGCGGCTGCTCTGCGCCAACCACTCTACCGAGAAGGGGCCCTTCTCCATGACAGCGAGGCTTTCCTTGTTCTCTGAAACCGTCCCTGCGCTGGGGGCAAACATTTAAAGCACCTTCCGCGGCGTGGTTAGCAGAGCATCAAATGAGGACGAGAACAAAGGACCCCGTTGAGAGGCCTTTAATCTCCCTCTCAGGTGATTGTTACATCCGCCTAATCTCTGAGCGCCGCAGTTAGCGGGGCTCAAGGCTGCCTGACCTGGCGCCAAGTTCAGCCCTGAGTCACCCCCTGGCCGTGCAAGCGCTGATAACCGCATTGCGGCCTGTGCTGGCCGTTATGACCCCGACTCCAACCGTATCGCGATTTTCGGTCTTCATCTCCCTGGGACAAAGGATGAGGATTCTGAAGGGGTTGGTGAAAATGGACCGAGGGCTCTTTTGTAAGAGCTAATTCCAGATCTGGAGCTCTCCTTGCTTGCTTGGAGGAATACTCTTGCCTTTCTATCAGCAAAGTGATCTGAGGTATGAATAAGTGCTCACTGGGCTTAGAAACAAGGGAAAAATGTGGAGTATCTCCCCACCGTGCCCATAAGTAACGTGCTGCTGTTTGTCAGCTCAGGGTGTGTTTGTGCTGTTTAGACTTGGAGCTTTTCACTGCTGCCCATGAGGCTGAGGGCTGAGATAAATGTTTTCTCTGTGCTCTGAAGTGCATGGTGCAGTTGCTGACCTGTGTTTGTGAAGTTTCCAAATCCTAAATAAGTTTTCAAGGAGGGAAGAGTCTCAAGTAGATTGCAGGGGCGTTAGCACGGCAGTTTGTTAGGTCATTTGTTAGAAATCAAGGTGGGAAATTCTGACCCTTCTAATAAGGAGTAGAACTAGTTAATTCTTATGAATTCATTTAAGACCCAGACTGGGCAATGAAATTATGCTTCAGGATGTTGGACAGGACAAGAAAAGTTGAGAAAGTGACCAGCTGGCTTGAAAAACGTCCGTTGTGTCTTAAGACATCTCCTTTCCCCACACCCCCAAGAAATGTGTGCATTTCAAAGTAAACAGTTCTGATGTTTTTATAAAGTAGATCAAAGAAGAGGAGTAAACTCTGTTCAGAGGCAGACTGTTCGAGGATGATTCAGATAAGGGTGAGAAAAGAACCTCTTTCACGGTCTGAAGTGGGCTAGGGATGGCACAGTCCTTATCCTCTGCAAACACGGGCTAACACATTTACAGGTTGTTTCAGTAAACAGCTGCCACTGCTTGAGTTTATACAGCCAGAGATAATGAACTAGCTTTCACACAGCGTCGAACGTGTTTGAGACATCATGTTAATTCGCAGACTTCAAAGAAATCCGTGTCACGGCGAAGTATTTGCAGTGAGCTGGCAAAAGTCAAATAATGCCACCCTTCGGGCCGCTTTCCTTTAAGGCCGTCTATATTTTCTAAGGCAATCGTGGTTTTCTTTTTCCTCTCATAAAATGCAGTAGGAATTACGTGCCCCTTTGTTTAAAGTGTTGAAACCCGACCCGACGTTTTTAGAAGCTGCCTTGAGTATGCTTCATACATATGTCCGCAGATCTTTTGTTCTCCTTGTTAACGAGAAGAGTTCTCTTGAATGTCAAGTTGGGTACTTCGCTTCCTTCCCCCCCCCCCCCCCTCCTTGTTTTAAAGAGGTTCCCCACCCACAGCAATCTCTACCAAGGTGCAAGTTACAACTTGTATCTGTGCCCTTTAATGAAGAAAAGCAAACAAAACCCAGAGAAATTCGTTGGAGGAGACTGTAGCTAAGTCTTCTTTGATGACAATGAGTTATTAGTACATTCAGAATGATTTGCCTGAAATGGACCATTACCGACGGATTTAGTTAGTTTGGTTTCTAGTATAGAATTCTAAGCGTGTAATAAGGCAATTAATCGTAAATGTGCACGTTTGAATCTATTAATCAGAGAGTTTACTGTATAGAGAACAGAGCTTACAGTGCTGGTTAGAAACCTGTATGTTAGTCCTGGACACTGTCTGGAAAAATTATAGAGATACACTTCTTAAGTGAATCATTACCATGCATTTAGTGTTACAGATAACATCTAATCAGAAGAAGCAGTAAAACATCATTCCTTTATGTTATTGTTTCTACTTGTTAATTACTATTGTGCTGATTCTGGTAGATGAACAACAAAGGGGAGTCCCGCTATGATGGCAGCTCTAAAATTTGCATTTTATTGTTAATGCGGGGCTTAGTGAGCTCTGTTTTATTTCTGTAGTGATTGATGCTATTTACTTATTTATTTTCCCCGACCAGATTGGAAGAATTGCCCTTACAGCTTTTGGGAGCAAAGCTTTAGTTTCAAAAGGCACAGGAAATCAATATAAAATTTTTTTAGGTATTATGTGAATTTTCCAATCCATGAAAGGATGAAAGGCTTCTGATGCTTCCTCTCCTCTTTCATTTTCTTCTCAAGACATCACATCAGAAAGCCTTTATATAATTTGTGCTTAAGAAGCTAGGAGTAGCCATTTCCTCCTTGTCCAGCGTATACTGAAAACCCAATATCTTTTTGGAGAAGAGGGGAAAAAGTAATCTCTGACTTTTCCAACTGCTCTTAATGAAGCCTCACACAGATCTGGGTCAGAATTACTCTGGGAACTTCTGCTGAGTTTAATACATTTGCTTTTAAAATGATACAAGTATTTTTAATTTATAGTTGTAAGTAGCACAGCATAGATGTACAG
The DNA here is from genome assembly GCF_039878825.1 of Excalfactoria chinensis. Taxonomy (NCBI): domain Eukaryota; kingdom Metazoa; phylum Chordata; class Aves; order Galliformes; family Phasianidae; genus Excalfactoria; species Excalfactoria chinensis. Next base: position 24,557,323 of record NC_092830.1, on the reverse strand, counting down.
CACTGCCTCTTTGACAGTACAACATATTGGAAACATTGTTTTTTGCCTTGGTGCAATTGTTAGCAGAAGACCATGTTCTAACATGAAGTGGCTGTGGTAGATGTCCTTGTTTTAAATACTGGCCCATTTCTTGTAAACAGAAGTGAGGTCTTAATGTCAAAGCTTTATTTGATATCGTGTGACTGCCCTATAAAGGGTGTTTAGTGTTCTCCTATGTTCTAATCTCAATGTTAAAACAAGAAACTATACTAAACCCATTTTTTGTTCAACACCACCATTTGCCTGTAAAATCTTTCAGCCATTTGATGCTGCCATTGATAATACACCTTTTTTGTTGTTTGTTTGTTTGTTTCGTTTTGTTTTCTCTTCATCTGCAGAATAAAACTAAACAAGGTCTTCAGCAAAACTATAAGAGGGCACGGCACGCATGTGGCCATGAAAGTTATAAACACGAGAATGTGTTTTAAGAGACTAACGTTGTTCATGCTTTGTGAGTTACGACTGTGGTTTAACTGAGGTGCAGAGAGTAGTTTAAAATGCCTCTCACACCCTTCAAAGGATTCTGATGGAGTAATTGCCAGGCTGTAAGTGAACACCACGCGAGGGTAATTACAATTTAAAGGGTCATTGCTGGGTGTTTCTACTTAGCAATTATCACTCAGTAGATCCTTTCGTGAAACACCTATCTGGTCTTTCATTGATTGTTAGCCCTTTCTGTGATTACTTAGATGACAGAAAACACAATGACCTGTTTTTTGTTTTTTTTTTTTTTGTTTTTTTTTTTTTTTAAATTTTTTTTTATTTATTTATTTTTTGTAGGCTAGAGAGGTGTATTGTAGGAGCAAATGCTCCACATCGTAGGCTGTGAAATAATGATAACCTTTCATGACTGAGTTTTCTGTTTTCTTTTGGTTATTTCAGTGCACTGTGTTATAGTAATGTGTTTTAGTTATTGCATCAGTTGTGAAGAAAAGCACAAAGTGAACTAGTTGTTCAGCACTGGCTTGGTTATGGAAAACATGTAGCAGCTGGGTTTTTTGTCAGTATGCTAGTAGTGAATGTATCCACATTATGAGATGCACCGAGGATTAATTCAATCATTTGAAAAAATTCCACGGGCACTCATTCATTTCTAGCTTGAATGAAGGATACACTCGGCTAAAGGATATGTTTTCAGTAGAACTAGCAGCTCTCTGCTGTTAAAGGGAGATGTCTCCCTTAACTACATGCATTTTCCTACTTGCTCTTCTGATTTGTCAAAGAGTTTGCTTAGGTTTTCAGTTAGTTATAAAAAAAATGGGAAAGAAAGAATCAGATGCCTTTTTAACAACCCAAAAGGCTGGATGGGCGCCATGCCACGCCATGTACAGAGGAATGCTTGGACTGTGGAGTGGAAGAAATGGCATGATTCCTATTAGTAGTGAACAGGATTGGTGCTTCTGGGTAGTTTTTACATTCAGAAGGTCAGTACAGCTGTTCTTCTTGTCCAGATGGAGAGATTAAGATAAGAAGTACTTTGTTTACAGTCAAAGTGGTGATATTCAAAGTTATATTCAAGTAAAATAGTTTTAATGGAAACTGATATCCATCACATAGCTATATTCATGTTTACACGGAAGGATTCTATAGAACTGTGTAATTCCAATTGCAGATTTAACTCAGAGTCAGTGACATTCATCCTTTAATTTGCTATCAGCACCTAGTTTTTCATGCAAGCTAAATGCATCTAATGGCCAGTGATTGATGGTAATCCTTTCCATTTCAATCCAGCTGCTTCCTATCTACTGAATTGTTCATCTTACACCAAATTTTGCCATCTCAGGAAACACAGCTGGCAAAAATGTATTAATCTAGGGAATACTGCTTTTGGTAACAGGTAATCAACTAAACTCTATAGGATCACCTCTTAGAAATTTTGTCAAACATTTAAAGAAGCTCTCTGAAACATCATCTTCATATTTAGGCATGCTCAGAAAAGCAAATAAAATTATTATGTGTTACTTAAATAGAAAAAAAAGAACTTGAACTAAAGTACATACACTATTTTTTGTGTACTGCAGAAAAATATTTTGTATCTATATTTATGTTTGTTGAAGCAGTGTTTTTAAGGCAAAGTTTAGAATTCTCAGCTACTTATTTCCAAAGTGAGTGACCAGGCACGGGCATAGGCGGTTGCCCAGAGAGATGGTGGGTTCACTGTCCCTGGAGCTGTTCAATACTGAGGGATTTGTTTTAGTGGGAAATACTGGTGATAGGTGGATGGCTGGACTGGATGATCCTGTAGGTCTTTTCCAACCTTGGTGATTCTATGATTCTATAATCATGTATGGGTTGATATTCTAGTTTCTAGAGTGACTGTATTTTGTAGGACTGATGCACAGGTATATATGTAACACAATGGTAATTAAATAGTGATTTTTTTAAAAATTTTTATTATTATTATTATTATTATTTTTTAGGATTATTTTCACTTCCTATCTTTCTGTTTGCCGGCTGAACACTGATTAGCTTTAGTTTGACTGTATAGAGTGTTTTCTGTTCTGTGCTGTTGTACCATTCATTTTTATGTACTTGCTTGCATTGTGAAGGACCTTTTATGAAGGCGCTGAATCACTCTGAGCACTTCACAGTACTTAAAGCAGAATCTGCTAATGGGCTCAACACATGCACTTCCATTTGTTATTTACTACCTTATAACTGTAATTCAGCAATAGTTACCTAATAGCTTAGTTTTAACAGTACACTGTTTCTGTAAAAGGATAGTCTGTTACTGCTTTCAAGCTCCCTCTGACGCTGTTGTTTTTCTTGTGTAAGGAATATAATGTAATTATGGAAAAAAAAATAATTGAAATAGAAACACAATACTTATTTGGAATTAAAATTGAAATAGTGTTCCATCTGAATTTAAACCTACTCCTACTTACTATATTAAACAAATACTTTTGCATTTTTTCTTATTAAAAAACTGACCTGCTAACATGGGAAGTTTGAGCTTGACAGAAGAAATAAGTTGTCAGAAGCTGTTTGATATATCATTACTGTTTCTTAGTTGTGAGATTTTCCTTTCTGCTTTCCCTTCACTTGCTGAACACATTTCTAAACCTATGGCTGACAAAGCTTTGGTCCTGTAGAATGAAGATGCTTAACAAGGAAAAACAATGTATGGAACTAGGAACACTGAGTTCAGACTGCATTGTAATACATGTGTCTTATGAGATGGAATTAAGTTGGCACGAAAAACTGTGCGGTTTTATTTTGTTTTTGTTTCAAACTTTTAGCTCTTAGTAGATTGCTTGACAATTTAAAAGATTTATTAAGAACAAGACAAACAAAGAAACAAACAACAACGTGGCTGTGTATCAAAGCTCACTACATTTTTTGTAATGGGAATAATTATAGTTATTCTGAGTTCTGAAAGGGGCTGTATTACAAACAATGCAACTTCAAGACTGGAAGAGGGCGGGAACAACATGATAGCTAAGTCTTCCTTCCCTTACCTCCTCATGTGCTTCACAAAAGCCCAGTCCTTTATTTCCTGAATTTCTGCTTTCATAAGCCCCATCTTTCCTGATGACGTGCGCTATCATCAGTCCCTCACTTCTCATCTCATTATAGCTGCTTCTTTCTTTCCGTACCTACCAGGGAACTGTCAGCAGGGGGAGCGCTGAGAACGCGGCAGGGACGCTTTGCTCGATGGCTGCGTTGAGAAAAGCGCTGCCCAGCCCGTGCACTCTGCAGCTGGAGCGTGCTGTGATAGAGAGAAAAATACCGAATTCTCACCGTGTTGTCCATGTACCGTGTGAAGTCTAGTTGTTAGTCTAGCCTTCTGAGAGAAGTGCATGTGGGGCTTTCAAAAGTGAGATAAATTTTCAAGAGTCAAAGAAAAGGGTACACACTTAATACTTCTTTACGTATGTTGAGTCCAGGTATTAAGGATGTGAAGCATTAGAGTTCAGCAATTAAACTGTTACACTGTTTGTTTGATACAGTAAAAATCAGATTAGTCCCAAACTAAGATTTAATCAGTAGGATGTTGTAGTAGGCCTTTTTCCATACGTACATGTATAAAGATTCTCCCTTAGCTGCAGTTTTTCAGTGTAAATACAAAGTTAACTGATGAAAAAGGAATTTTTTTATTTTTTTATTTTTTCTTTTCTTTCCCCCCCCCCCCCCCCCCCTAACTTAAAACCAAGGATTGTTGACTTCATGGATTTATTTAAGAGTTCACTGGGGGTCAGAAAACTGAGGCATGGTAAGCAGGAGGAGGGAGAGGAAGGAGGAGGAAGGGGCATAAGACTTCTCAGCAATAATGATCTCATCAGTTTTTTATACAGATCTTTTAATTCTTGCTTTCACATTGTAGTGAGATCAGTATTTTTATATCTTTAGGGGAAAAAAGAATAATATGTGGATGCTGGAATGTGAATTTGAGGTCTTAGTTTCAGTTCAAAATGAACCTTGATGTTCGAAGTAGTAAGCTGTGAGTCAAAATGTTCTCAGTTTGAAAATGCAACTTTCAGAAATACATTGCTTTCCCACTCTCACTTATGCCTGTGCTGGCAGGTAGTCTCACTACCTGTATCAGTACCTGCCTCTACACTTATCACTGTAGAAAAATTACACTTATACATGTCAGTGTATTTTTGAAAGGAGCTGAGATGAACAGATTTCCCTCTCGATAAGTTTGGCACTTTTTCCTAGGCTAAATCTGTCATGGGCATTTGGGACTTTTGAAAGTGAGATGAGTTTCTGAGAGTTAAAGGAAGGGTACACATGTAATACTTCTTTATGTATTGAGGAAATGTAAACACTCTTTTTTCCCCTCAAATTGCAATTTCAAAGATACTCCTTTTTATAAATAGTGCCCTTTCAAGGTAAACAGCTTCTCTTCCTCCATTATGATAATGCATCTGTTTGTCTGCAGGATACACTGGATGGGATAATTGACTTGGCTAAAAAAAGTACTACAGAATTCTTTGTTCTGTCTTTTTAGGCTCACCAGTACTCTGATCTTGTTGAAAGCACAGATACAATGGGGCAAAGACAGGAATTATGGAGTCATAGAAACTTGAAAAGTGCTCATGTAGTACTCACTGTTACCAAATATAAGGGTTTGATTTCTGAAATAGATGTTATTTCCCATCTTGTATAACTGTTGCATGCAGTGATAATGAAAACCTTATAATGAGTTTAGGTAGGCTGACTTCTGTGCGGGTTTTTTTTAGATCGTTTCTGATATATATATAAATGCTTCAGGTACAAATAAAGCCCCAAATGTTTATCAGTATCTCCCATTCCTGTATATGTAAAATATATAAGGGGAGAAGCAACAAATATTTAAATGGTTATTTATGATTTGGAATATACACAGGAGAGCTAAATGTTTGCTTGTGGAGTTGATCCAGAATCAGTGTTCACCATGGTATTGACTATCTGTAGATGGAGGTAGTGTGTCCAAACTTCCCCCACTCCACCCTCCTCCCCCCCCACCTCTCCTAGGCCCTTTCCATCCCTCTCCTTGGCCCTTTCCATCCCCCCCCCTGCCCCATCTCCCTCCCCCCCCACAGGGTTCTGTGCCTGGAAGGTTTATATTATGTGAGATGTATTCAAGGCAAAATGTATGCTTTGTAATGTAATTTAATGTTTTATTTCATGGTTAGATTTAAGTTATATGGTGCCTTCTCCCCCTCCCTCCCCCCCCCCCCCACAACCCCTTCCCCCCTGTATATTTGCATTATGTCTTGTTTTATGTGCCTTTTTTCTACCTTTATACGTAGCAATAGTGCAGGTTTCACTTGATTCTGATTAGGCCTAGCATTTATTTATGTGAAAAAAGCCTTCCATTCTTTACAAGTGAGATAAGGAACATTATAACATCTTAAAATATTTGTTATATATTAATCAAGTAAAATGGATAGTAGTGTACATAGTGTTACTTTCTTTGTGCATGAAGTTTTGCAAACCTTGTTAGAATTTGTGGTATTGGGTAACACAAACTTTTGAACAGTGTGTGAAACATTAGGTTTTTATTTGGCATACAGTATACTCAGTTACATGGTTCCATAATATTTTTCACAGAACTGGTGTGATACATCTCTTTTTAGACCAAACAAAAGAAACTGAACAGAAATGTAATGTTAACAGGAAGATAAAAATCTCCAGTTCCTCTTCAAAGATGCCTGTGAATAAAAAGAGAAGAAAAAAATTAGTATGCTTATTACTTAATTTGCTATTTACCAAGAGTCTGTTTTAATGAGGAAGAATTTACAAGCTGGCATAATATAAGAGGTACTTAGAATCTACTAGGATTGGGTCCTAAGAATAACTATTACATACGCACAGGCCCAACCTGGATAACGGATGCATGACCGAGCCTCTGTGCCCTGACTTGCAGTGCAGTCTGTGAAGACTGAGTCCCAGCAACCAAGAGATGTTTGGCGTTGCACTTCTGCAGTCTGTGACTGCGTTCCCCTTACTTTCAATTGAAGGTTTTTGGGAATAACAACTTTATAAATAGTTTCTTACCAATGCAGTTACTTCAGACAGAGCAGTTCACCAAGCAGTGTGTTGAATAGTTGCATAGATTCTTAAGATACTGTTCTACTGTGTAATTAAATCACAATGAATTACAAATGAGATTAAATAGTACTACTACCTTGTTTAAACCTTTTGATGGTGAAGTGAGAGTTACATGAACTAACCTGTCATTTCTGTGTATGCCCATTTTCTCCACCTGTTTCAATAGTCATCTTGACAGCGCTGTTTGGAATGAATGGCGGAGTACCTCAGTCGCCCCATTTTCCCATGCTCTATGCCTCTTTAGATCAAACTCTCAAAGAAGTATATGCATAGGAAAAAGGAACAACGAGCCAAATCACGAAGTGGTGAGACCTGTAATAAAAAATTGGTAGGTTAATAAGAATTGAAGCTAAAAGTAGTTTTGCAGAGCTACGGAGTTGTTAAAAAATAGTGAAGGCTAGAACAGAGGTTAAAGCATGAAACAAATAACTTTAATTCCTGGGATCGACAGGGGACTTCACAGCGTTTAGTATCTTAAAAATTCAGTGTAATCTCCTGTTCTGAAATACATATGAGAAAAATGGAGCTCTTGGAAAGAAGGAAATGTAGTCATTTTTGTAGCAGGAATCAGAAGCTGAATTGCCAAGTCAGTAAAAGTACACTGTCTTCGTTTAACGAAGTCGGAACTGCTGCACAATATTTAGGACCTGGATTTAAAGGCTGAAAAATATGTGTTAGAATTACCCACTGAATATATGAGAGGAGAAAAAAGAGAGTTATATCTTACAAAATACTGTAAAATGAACTCTACAAGCAAAAGAAAGAACGTACCTGGTTAGCTGTCTGATGCTGGAACTGCAACGGCTTCGTTTTTCATGAGAATTTATGCCTTGCTTGAGACCTTGAAGAAATATGAACAATACGATGTAAACGTTTTTGTAAGTGATAATCGGTTTGCCCCTTGCCAAGGTCTTTGCTGCCACCTGCAGATTGGGTGCGCAAAAAGCACTGCTTTGTAAAACTTCTGAAAACTTTGAGAAGTATCATTCAATTTGTTGGGGGAGGTAAAAAAATGGGAGTGGCAGAGAACAACAGGACTGATAGGAATAATTGAAGTGATGACTTGGAAATGTGCACTGAGAATGAAAATTTATCATCTGTGTTTTCTTTCACATACGTCAGTGGTTTGGACGATGTAACCTCTGGGAAAGGACTCCTTGTTCTGAAAGGCTGTGTTGCGTTTTCTGTCTACCACCACCCCTTCTTTCAGAGCAAAGGGTTTTTTTTGAGAATCTCTATCAATGTCCTTCACTGAGATACAACTTTACTAGGGGATATCAAGGGCCTGTGTACAAGGCTTTCCTCTCCTTATCCAGGCACCAGTGAGGCTCCCTGCTGGATGCCAAGGCTGGGAAATATCTTTCACCATATTTAATCCTTTTATTTATTTATTTATTAAACAAATTCTTCAATCGTTTGCTTTCATGTCGCCGTCTTTCTTTTAGGATTATTGTTATGAATCAATGTTTGATTGACTACATAAAGGTTTTTATGATTAGAAGAAATCCAAGAGAGATCAGCTGAAATTATTTGGAATTGATTCAGCTTAATTCAGAATACTTCAGTGCCACACATAGCAGCAGTGCTAACTGTTACGTGCTAATGATTATGAATAAGTTTGGACAGTCCCAAAATTCTTTACATCTGCTTTTTCAGCATTAGATTTCTTTCATTAGACTCCTAGTCTTTGTTATGTAATCTCAGGTCCAGGTTGTTATTTTTTGTCAGTGACAAACAGCCATTGCAATCTGTCCTATTTACAGTGCCTTGGAATAGAAAGATGTATATGGTGTTTTTTTGTTTGTTTGTTTGTTTGTTTGTTTGTTTTTTTGTGTGTGTGATGAATCTTTCCCTAGATTTGTACAAAAGATATAATTGACTCAGTTTTTCTTCAGAGAGGTTCTGTGCTTCTGGACAGCAGCCATCCAACTTGTGTTTCTAAGACAGTGTTTTGTGCTGCATAACATACGATTACTTCAGCTGTGTTATGCTTTCTGCCTTTGATCAGACAGTTATATTACTGGGAAAGAGAAAACCTGTCCTACACAAACATATGGAATTTTCAGAGCAACTTTAGAAGACTGAGCATTGAATTGCTGGATCAGCAGCTGGCCCATACACGGTATTCAATCATGAGTCCTAGGCCATCTAATGCAGGGGTGAGCACACTAAGAAACATGAACTATTATGTTTTTAAATAAGCTTGTACACAAAGTTTTTGATAAGGGCTATGCCCGTGGAAAGCCCTTAATGAAATCTGGAGTGAGGTCCTGTGAGTTCCATCATTATGAATAAGAGTGGCTGTTCAGATGTGTTCTCACTGAGAGTAGTAAGATTCTTTGTGTGTGAAGGAACAGTCTCTTGATTTGATTCTTTTTTTTTTTCTCTTCTGGATTATAATTTGTATTATTGATTGGAAAAGTAGCTCGTACAGCTGATATGTAATTTAACAGTCTCTCAAGATCAGAATGAAAGTGTATTTGGTTTGGATTGCACAATTAGACCTTTAGTAAGTGATGCATTTTATTCTGGCATAAGTGAGCAGGGCACTTTTGAAATTATAGGAAAAAAAATGACAGGAATGTCAGTCTTTTACCTCTGGTGCTGAATACAAAGAGGTTGTCTGATCCCTTTTAGCCTTGGTACATGATTTCTGAAACGTCCTTCATTAAGGCTTTCCTCTGACAGGAGGAAAATTCACAGTTTACTGTAAAACAGAGTAGTCTGAAATTCTAATGTGTCTGAGGGTTGATGTGGTCAATATTTTACAAATTTGATGTGTAGTTTTGGTATAAGTGTTTGCATTTAATACCTTTTCCTATGAAAAGATCCATGTAAACTTCAGTTCATGTATATGTGTGAGTAAAGCTGTGGATCATGGCTATAAGCTGATAGTTTTTTAGTAATTATTTTTATTGAGTACAGCTGAATAGTGCAGAGTGATATATCTTAGTGAATAGCTTTTGGTTTTGTGCTCTCTGAGCAGTTGATGAGACTCAAAATACCAGCTATCTTGTAATCTACTTTTAAAACAGCAGATTTTAGTACTTGTAATGATCTGGAACACCTTTTTTTCATCAGCTTAAATGAGGGTTCCCTCTTAGATTTTGTTTTTAATGATGCAAAAGGATGTTTTTATTTCTTTTATGGCTGTTTGTGTGTATTCTTACACAGGTTTGCTTATGAGCCTCAAGGTGTGTTTTTCATTTCATTCCCTCCCCCTTCCCCCCCCCCCCCCCCCCCCCCCCCCCCTCTATTTGGTGTGTATTTCTTATAGGGCATTTGTATAGAATCTTAACTCATAAGGTATTGTGCTTTGTGGGAACAAGGATGGAGTATATTGAAAAAGGTCTCACTTAAAACATGATGTGAATATGTCCCTTATAGAATAAAGATATCTCAGATAGTTCGAGAGGAGAATTTTGTTTACAGAGCTTGATTGGATATTGTCAATCTACTTTTTTTCAGTCAATAGTTTTGTATAAATCAAGGCTGCCTGCAGTGATGTAGAGCTATCTGGCTTTTGAGTTGCTTCCTGTAGCTCCCTAAGAGTATGGAAGTACTATACTCTAATAATTAGTATTCCTAATTTCTTATGTGAATATCTGAATGTACAATGCCTTGTTATACATAAGGGCTGGCACAAGTTCCTACTAGCAACATAAATTCTCAGTGGAACATGCAAGCAAAAGCTGAGGAAAGTTTGTGCTGAGTTTCCTTCTTGCTGATTTTAAGTAAAATAGTAAGATAAGTGTTATGCCAAGCAGGCAGGTTGCATTGTACAGTGATTTACTTTTACCTGGAGTGACTAATGGGATAAAAAGGGTTCTGTGATGAAGGACAGTGGGCTACTAGATCATCTGTCCTGTAAATTCTTAGTATGTGAATTCTCGGCCTGTCAGTATCCAGTTCCTTCACAAAGCCCAAATATTGGATTGTCAAGGATAAATCGAAGTCTCTTCTGTTCTGGCTGTTCCTTTCCCATAATGAAAAAAAAAATAATGCATTGGTTCTGCATTTATTATGGTGAGATGATTAACAAACTCATTGTCCTCAAATTAACAGGATCACAAAAATACTAGCACTGTCTTTTGAACAGTCTAATGCTGAAAATAGCTGCAAATCTGGCATTTATACCTTGATATGTAAACTCTCCCTTTTCAAGTTTGTGCAGCAAGTGTACTATTTTACAATGAGTCTGGAAGCGATTACATTACGGAGCAATGCTGGCTATTTTTTCAACATGTGATGCCTTATTTTTCTTATGGTAAGAAATACTTTCATTTATTTCTATTTTTACTTTTCAGTGAGGTCCCAAGAGAACAATATTCCTCTCTTAGCACTGGATAAAATTCCAATGTTTGTTAATATGTTACCTTAAGTGGTGCAAAACATAATTTTTAACAAGTTATTTTGAAGATATTTTGTTCTGTATTCTTTCCTGTTGCACAAATAGGAGCAGCCTCTTTTACTTTGAAGGCTTTTCATATGCAGACAGCACCTATACCAGTTTCCCTTCACTCACTACTGAGAAATTTCTGCTTTTGATGAATCAAAGATGACAACGTTCACTGCTACTTTTTCAAACAAGATTCTTTTGACTTTCTACTTCACAAAACGTTTTTACTTACACCTTTAAAAACTTTTGATTAGCTTTCTAGAAATCTTATAATTCTCTGTTTGCCGTGGTACAGTAACATACTTGACAGGTTGCTGTGGGGCTGATCACATTGCTCATGGTGCTAACTAATTAGTCAAACTAATTTGTGATGCTAATTGTCTCATTGTTTTCATTGCCCTCCCTGTCCACTGTTTTTACCTAGCTGTATGGAACAAGAATTCTTTATTCTCTAATGGGCATAATAGAATGCAGTCAAGGTCTGTGATTTGGGCTTTAATAATTATGATAATGATGAATTGAGCTCTGCATTTCCCTGTATATTTCACACACAATATATAAATAGAAATAGTCAGGCCCTTAACAGTCTTGGTGGATCTGCCAGGGTCTGTACAGACAAAACTGCTCAACTTAAATTATGGCCTGGTAAAGAATATAAATTTGTAATTCGTTTGGTAATAATATGACACTAGGCTGGACTAATACATGTAATTAATCTGAGGTAAATATTACAATGGAAAATTTAAATGTGCTGTAGATGTGTATGTTATTTATATCTGATATTAGGCTTTGGAAGTTTTACATGGTAACACTCTGATGTTGAAATTCTTAATGAGTATAAATTATTTCACTATTCAGTGTCTAAAGTTTTAGATGCTTTGCTAAGAGCAAATTATTTTGCTCTTTGCTATTAAATTTAGGAAAGTATACTGGAGGGATAAAAGCATGTAGTAAGTGATCCTTGCAAATATTGCATACAATCTGATTATATAAGCAAGAGAGAATGACATTTCTTGTTTGAAAATTTCCAGTTAGAATTCTGTCTCTAGATAAATTATGATGTACGTTTTTATTAATTTGTTTTTAAATGACGGCTCAAGAACTGTGGTCTGTAATATGCTATTAAAATGAATTGTGATGGTCAAACATGTTGGAAAGAAAGTTTGCATTCTTTGTGTCTGAAAGAATGAAGTTGGCAAGCATACTAACTGCTAGAAGAATGCAATATATGGTAGCTGACCTTCAAAATTCCTTTCCCGAGCCGAGTAGCATAAGCAAAGCTGGTTGTTTGCAAACTGTAGGAAAAAAGTAATAATGAAACTAAACTGAATTAAACTCATATTCAGAGATCTGTTCAGCATTCACTGATATCAAATTTGATCTGCAAATCAAAGCAGAAACTGAACCTACCCAGAAGGATTCATTAGAAATTCAACACACCTAATACTATTTCTCTTTTGTAAGTAAGGTTTTATACCTGGGTATTTTCAACTTCCACTCCTTCCACTCTTTCCACTCTACAGTTATTAACTCAAACGAAAATTTTTCTACCTGTCATTGTCCCTGCTGTTTTTTTTGAGGAGAACAGAGGGGGGAAGGGGGGGGGGGGGGGGGGGGGGGGGGAAAGGGGAGCTGACATAATTTCATCTATTACTGCCCTTTGAACAGTAAGTATTGACACTGGCCACTCTCTCCCTCACAAGTGCTATCTCTGAACTGAAACGTGGTGCTCAGTTATTCGTGTATTAATTGGATTCATCCATCACATGTTAAATTTTGCAAGATTCTTTCACAGGCAGGTATTCTCCTGAGAATTGTTATAGAAAACATGCTGAACAGCTCAATACCTACCAATACCTTTGTGTCCTCAGCAGGACAAGCAACTGGTTCCACAGTTGCCTTGAAAAAAATATCATTGAGCATCTCTTAATATTATGACTGGGGCTATAATCTCCCCTAAGCTTTTTACAAGATATATTCTGTCAGGTACAGATCAGCAAAGCAGCTTTGGTTTATTAGCTTCCCTTATCTGAAGTGAATCTTCCTGTGTGAGCTGATTGGATCACTGAAACTCATTCAGCAATGAAGGTTTATGTAACTCTCATTCCAAGTCCCTGTAGGCTTGTTGCCCTCAAGGAAAAAGGTCATGTTTAAGGCTGAGCACTGATGGAAGTGTTTGAACCATTAGCACCTTGTATTTCATTATGAAGAAGTATGTGCACAGTTTGTAAAATTCTTTTCAATTTGTCTTTGCAGATGACTTCATTGTTTTTGTTAATTTTACTTCATTAATTGAATGTACTTGAGCTCAGTACAGCATTGGAATTTTAGCCTGTTCACTTTTAAACCTCGCAGTTTCTGCTAGTGAAAGCATTGAGAAATATGCAGTCAAAAGCAAATCTTCACTTGGGTCAATTGTAAATCTGCCTAAAGATTTAGTTGAGTGAATCTAGCAGTTCACTGTTGCTTTGTTTTCGCTCATGTGTTCCTGCTGATGGCCTTCAATGTAACTGTCTGCAAACAAGTTAAATTCACTAGCCAGTTTCTACTGAAACATTAATTCAGTAACAGTAAAATGAAGAGTAAATTTCTGGAAGGTGTAGAGAAAAAGAAAGGGAAATGAGGCCTCCTCATTTCAGTTAAAGCAGGGCTGTCTAGCTTGGCTGCAGAACCACACACTTCAAGTGTTTAAATAATTGAATGATTTTTTACTCTGTTCTGTCTCAAGATGATGCAGCCATTAATATCAGCTGCAGGCCTCTTGTTTGTAGAAAACATTAGCAAATACAGATCAGCTTCACTGTCATTTGCCTGAGGCTATGTTGCAGTGGTCCAGCTCCATAAAGATTACAGATTGCTGATCTTTATAAAAGAGTGCATTTCAAATGTGTGTGGAAAAATACCTATATGTTAATACAGTGTGTAGATTTCTTTGACTTTTCAGTATGTGGACTGTTTTACAAGATTTCCAGTTTTTGAAACGTTTTGATTTTTTCTTTTCCTAAGTATGCAACATATATATACATTCTTATATATATTTTCTTTTTGAAGAAAAACTATTTCATTTGTGCAGAAGGTTTTGGTTTTCAAATTTGTATTTTTTATTATTATTTTTTAATATTACAATGTAATTTGGTAGGAAGCTCCTGAGCTGAGGAATGATTCAGTAAACTGTTTCCCTGGAAGTGATTAGGAAAGAAATGATGGTAGCACAACGACACAGGGTGTTAGCCCTAAATGTAAAGTAATGCATCTCCTAAAGAGCACATTCTCACCTGCTTTGAGTAAGGACTTGTGAGCTGAAACTACTGATTCACAACAGCAGTACAGTTTGTTATGCAAATATACTATGTACTGAACAAAAATTCATTTTTTACTGTTAATGACCCTGCTCAAACTTGAAAAGTGGGCATTAGTCGAAGGGATTTCTGAACATCTAGTCTTTTATGTAAGTCTGAACATATTCTCAAAAGCAAAACTACCCTTGTCTAAAAAGCACCACGCCCCTCAAGTTCAAAAGTTTTAAGGTTTTATGCTTAGAAGAACTACTTCAGTAGAATCTGTAAGGGAAACTTCTTGGTAGATGTGATCTGGAAAAACAAACAAAACAACAAAAACCCACCAAAAACATAAAATAAAAGAGCAAAAGTATTTAAGGCAGATGGAGTTAATTAATATTTTAATGTTTTGACATTGTGATACATTTCAATCTGTTGTACAGTGAGAATGGCAAATATCATCATGTTTAAGCAAATTCTCTCCAAATTTAATTAATTACTCAGAAAATGAAGGGTACAGCTGCTTCTTCTACATTGTTGTTGCTGAGCGCATACAGGGTTCTCAGCAGTCTCTCTGACAAGGAATATCCTAATTGTTTTTTCCATCTTTTGAAGTATCAATGTTGCCTTTCAAATTTGTCTGTCTGATATACTGCTAACAGCAGCCTTGGAGGAAAAAACAAAAACTTTGCTTACTTACTGATATCAAATAAGCTGGGAGAGAAATTAGTGAGGAGACAGTTATCTTTTTCCCTTGCCAGAGGGAGTAACAGCAAAATTAACCTTGAAAACTGTTTGGAGAGCATTCTTGTGAAAGCAGGATGACACAGTGTTAAAGTTATGGCTATGAGGAGGTCAAGAGTTCTGGACAAACTGCAGGCAGAAACATTTTTATTTAGCGAGGTTAAAGCAATGCTGCAGCAGACATCTTTAAGTTATGATTTCTGAGCGCAAATACAGCACCATCTCATTTTCTGTGGCCTGTTCAGAGAGAGCTTGTTAAAAATTCTCATGTTGTTTACCTTTCTTCTTAAAAGTGAGATTTCATTAATGTTTCTTATTTCAACATGTGAAATAAATATGGCACAGAAATTGTAGTCAGGCTTAAATTCTTGCCTCTGCCTCAGGCTCAGAATTTGATTGATCTCAAAGAGTAAATAATTGTGTGGTAAGAATAATATTCTTACTCATTTGATGTATCCAAAGAACTTATTTTCTACTTGTAGCAACCTGCTGGAAAACTATTAACCATGTATTCTGTACACTATGACTAGGGCTTATATTTCAGTACATTAAACTTTGTTAATATTCTTAGGTCAGCAGGACATACTAACAAACATATTTCCTGTAGACTGCTTTCAAGTCCTTGATGGTTGCAATGTATTATAGACTTCTAAGCTGATTTTAAGATTTCTTTTGATTATTTTTTTTTTTCCCTTCAAAAATAGCACATCTTACAGTATAATTTTGATGCCTTCATTATGTGTTAAGATCTTAGTTTAAATAAAGGTATGGGATAATTGAGTTATACTAAAACCATAACTGAAAAGTGCCTTGAAGCACTGCATTTGTGCTCTCAGAATAAAGAATTTAAAACAGAACAGGCTAAATTTGAAATAATCTTGACTGTTAAAATAGCTTTTGCTAGGAGGAAAATATTCCTATTATATGTTGGTTATCTCGTGGTAACTAGCATGTAATAATTGTATGTAGATATGGTTACCTAAGGTTCCTTCCCTAAGGTTTATTTGTTTGAGGCAAATTATTGAAGTAAACATAAGCTTGAAGTTAATCTGTTAATTTATGTGAAAGGTAGCAGCCAGCTTGTGACAAAAACACAACAGTTTCCATTAGTTTTCCCCATTGTGGTAGTAAGTACAAATACAAATGTACCTGGAGACATGACAACACATGCTACTTTGAGGTGTAAAAATGAACATTTAGAGCTTTTCAAACAGCATCCATCAGCTGTGGCTCTTTGGCTGCAACACCAGTCTGTAGCAACTGAGAACAGCAGAATCTGTAAGGATTCTGTACCTTATGTGAGGCCTCTGTCATCCAATTGCTAAGCTGGCAGGCAGATTTTCACTTCTGTATTTCTCCTGCTGATTTAGCAAAATAAAGATGAGGTTCCTCTCCATATACTTCTTTGCATTTTTGCTTCTTTCCTTGTGCCAATACTCACTGATCACACCAGCCAAATCACTAAATAACCAAAATTGTGTGGATGTCTTTTGGGTTGATTGCTGAAATCGTATTGGTGGAGGATCTGACACTGCAAAAGCTAGCAGAAAAGAGGAGTGGGGCCATTCTGACTAAAGGCAGCTATTCCTGTTTAAGGAACAGTTCTGGTAACTCAGCTTGTGTTGTTAGGAGTCTATGCTCTCAGAGGAGGGATAAGATTCTTGCTTGCAAGAGTATTTATTTATATGTATTTATGTAATACCTTGTATAGCACTGGGAATAGCTTTTCTCTAGCTATCTCTGTGCTGTTTTGCAATCAGCAGTATCACTGTGAAGCTGAATGTAGAGGTCTGCATATTTGTTTTGCTCTAAAGCTTTGTAGTCAGAACTGAAGTCTGAAATTAGATTTCCAAACAAAAAAATTAGAGCATTGACAGGTGAATGTTTCTGATCAGAGAAATTTACTGTTCATAATGAAAACACCTGTCCATAATACATGTAGTCAAAATTGCACACTGAGGAGCTGTTTGCTTTTTCTAAAGTGTGATAACATTTTGCCTATTAGAAACTCTGAAAATACAGGTAGAAAAAATATTGTTATGTTATCAGAAATATTTTAGAAGGAACTTTTATTAAAATGCCCCAAGATGGTGTAAATGTTGAATACATTTCAGTGGGACTGCTTTATTTAATGAGAAAATCAGAAAACTCTTCTAGTAATGCTTTATTTTATTTTATTTTATTTTATTTTATTTTATTTTATTTTATTTTATTTTATTTTGGACTAGTGGTAGTTTCTAAAACGAAAAGTGCTAGCTTTGTGAATTTAACTGCTTTTTTTCATTGTAGGCAAGAACAGGATGAGATGTGCAATTACACTTTCTGGGGGATTATCAATAAATAGGGGAGTTAAATCTCAGAACTAATATTTCAGGCTGAATAAAATTCTCCCCAAACTGGAAGACAAGAAGTGCATAAAGAAATAAAGTAGTTAAATGTTAATTGAACTGGAAGGACAAGGCTAAGCTGCTGCTGCCCAAAAATATTGCTGGCACTTTGTAACATAGTATATGTATTTACCTGGCTAACAGAGTCCAGCAAAACTTTTCTTTTCAAGGACAGTTAACAGAGTGATTACCATTGAGAATTTCATTGCCTGTATATTGTTCTGCAGGATTTTCTGGGATCAAATTAGTTAATAGATAGCTTAATATGTATGCATAGCTTTTCTGACACACATTTCTCACTTATTCTTTGTAACTGCTTAAACTACTCATCAGTTTCATTTGAGCAGTTTCACAAACGTGTAGTACATATTTATTGGGATAATTATCTTCAATTATTTGTCCAACCTGTTACATGGTGACAGTTTGTACTTTTCTCCCCATTTAAAAAAGAAAAGTGTAGCTCATATGTGCTTTCTTTTGTATTTCAATGCAATATTTATGGGGATACATTTTCCAAAAAACTTGATGTACACAGCAAAATTCCAGGATCATTGCTAACAGCTTAAGAAAAAGTTGGTTTTAGTAACAAGTGAAATCCAGAAATTTGGGAATGTTACTGAAAAACACCATTAAATCTGCCTTTACAAATGGAGTGTATTTATACTGAATTCAGAATCCTTCAGCATGTTATTGATAACAGTCTTACTGGAAATGTTGCTGGGAACAGAATCTCTATGAGGCTGTAATCTGTAACCTTGTTAAAATTAAGGATAAACATGTTTTGTACCCAGAACAGATCTATTAATGAACAACTGTAGCTATGATAGCATAAAGTTAATAGTGATTTCAAACGTCTCAATTGCAGCTGCTCCTAAGAAGTCATGTTTTTGAAAGGATTAATGCAGAATTCCCTTTAATAAGGTCTGACTTTGAGAAGTATGAGATTTGGCAGGTAAATAGATGAGGCACAGACACTCCTAATAAATTCTGAGAATCTTAACTCAGAAGCTCACTTATACAGGGAGGGCTCCTCTTCAGCTCTGCAGGAACTACTTTGGCCCTGTAACAGATGTTCAGTAGAATGGCTGAGAGCCATGTTTTGTGAGATAAAGTTTGTGCTGTGAATCTTGTATTTGCCATTCACAGATTTTGTAGCGTTTCAGAGCCATTTAAAATTTGTGTTCAGATTTTAGTGCATATTGTGTGTGGAAAAGAGGTTCGGACATCTTATTCTATTTTGGAACAGCACTATTTTTCAAATCCAACTAAATTAAAGGTATTAAAATATTAAGTGTTTATGGGCATGCAGAGGCCACATAGAGAAACTGCTTGCTTACTTGCTTACTTGCTTTTTATTTAGTTTCCCTGTATCTCTTTAATGCACAAGGCCTAAAGTTTACTTAATTAAACTTTCAGTATTTAGTTTTGGTTTGTTGAAGAATAAGAAAAGTAAAATTCCATTTAAATGCTTCCACAGTTATTTAATGAGAGAGTAATATGACAACCTGCCATTTTATTAAGACAGAAAACTATCTTCACAGACACAACCGATTATTTCACTCAGAGTATGTGAAGGATAGTAGTTGTATACTAAGGACATTTGATCAGATGTACTTTCCTTGTCTGACATGTTCCAGAACCTGTCTCCTGGAATTAAAGTAGCAATAAGAACAATATTTATTTATTTATTTATTTTCTTTTACTGCGAGGGATTCTTGTAATCAGTACTTGGATAATGATTCATCTTTCCCAAAAGATTTATATGGAGCAGGATTGCACAATGGTCTGTTCAAACCTTAGTTGAATTGTGACAGACTTTTTCCCCTTCATAGCAGAGATGTGAGTTCCTAAAGAGAAACAAAACAAGCAAACTATTTCAGCGTGTGAACAAATGTAATCTGTCTGGCAATATCTGTAGCTGAGAATATTTCCAAGCAGCCTTTGTACCATCTGTACCAATGTTTTATTTCTTTTTTCTTCAGAGACAGATAAACAGCAAACATTTGCTCTTTAAAGGTTGTTTTAACACTGGACTATGTCAAATTCTGAAATAAGCTGGGTGAGTTGTACAAACACATCAGAATAATGTCCAGTGCTATGTTGACTAAAGAATGAAGGCATAGTGAATATTAATAATAATTTCCTGGTTAGAAGATGTATGTATTATATATATATATATATATATATATATATATATTCAGTCATTTCCATTGTGCAGAGTTTAAAGACCTTTCACTGTTCCATAATTCTCTTACTTATTCCCCCCCAACTCTTCTCTGAATTTATATTGAACAGTTTCATTGATAGAAAATTGATTTCCTTTTTTTAGCACACACAGAACTGTAAAACCTCTTCAGCTAAAACAAGGATTTAATGCTTGTCAAAATATATATGAACCAGAGCTTTGTTTTAATTCATTTAATTTCATTAAATTTCATTTAATTAAGGAAATAACTATTTAGATGGCAAACATTATAATAAGGAATATATTAATAATCTGAACAGACAGTTATATAATGTCCTTACTCCCAAACTATTGCAGAACTCTTCTCTAATGGGACTCAAAGAAAAGCAGGTGAAATGCTTACTTGGGGGGGGGGGGGGGGGGAGTGTCAATTACTGTTTTGAATGGAAATATTAACATTGTCATTTTCCAGCTTTTAATTGAAAAATGTGTTGTATGTCATGTTAAAACACACATCTTTTTGTTACAGTGAACTCCTTCTGAAGATGCTAATGCTTAGAAAAGAGAAATCTCATGGGACTGTTCCTCATCTCTCCCTGGTATAAAATCTGATTTAGTTCTGTTTTGATTCCCTCTCAGTTTTTATCAAGGCACCAGAAAGTGTTAAAATGTTGCAGATGAGGTGTAATTCTTAGAACTGAACATGACAAGAACCCCTGGAGGATTTATTCTAGAGGTTACCTTAGAGGTCAATATGTTTTACACATTTATCTCTGCTATTCAGCCTAGGAATTCAGTTTTACTATAGAATGTCTTTCAAAAGTGAGCCTAATTTTTGACTGAAACATCAAGGAATGAGAGTCTTATTGTTTTAGTGTTTTTCAAGGTAGTGTGCTTTTTTCGTTTGTTTGATTGTTTTCAAACATGAATAATCACATCGTTGAAGTCCTGTTTGTATTTGTTAAAACCTTGTTTTGTATTTCTTTTGTTTCTGCTTCTAGATATTGGCCCTTGTTAGCCTGTTTCTGTTGCACTTAGAGACCTCTGAGACAAGAGATTTTCTCCCCCTGAAGATATTTGTTATTGCTCTGTGTCTGAAGCCCAAACAGCTCCTCTGCAGCTGCATTATAACAAAAACAAGCCATACTTTCCAGTGGATCAGTGATTGCTGCAAGGTTAGAAATACAAACCAGTACCAATACATAGTTCAAAATGTCAAAGTATATAATGTTGTTTCTCTTTTCAAACAGTGCTTTGCATTGAAAGTACATTAATCTCAGTATTTAATTCTATTACACTTCCCCCCCTTTTTCTATTTATAGCAATGCAACGTACTTAATAAAAAAATGTATTTAAAAATAAAAAATATTATTTTAATAATAAATAATAATAAAAAATGAATTCTCACCTGAGAAGAAAATTAATTCTGAATAATCATTTGTTTTAACTGCTACCCAAGGGAGTGAGATGGAAAATTATATAAATATATGCATATATTGTATTAGAATTCTTTCCTCTTTTTAAACAGTTATTTGGATGGGAAATTATTTATTTATTGAGAGTTCTCTCTGAGTAACTTGGTCTTGATTTTTATGTTGGCCTTAATCTGTTCTCCAGTGTTGAGGATGTGTGTTGAGCATTGCAGGATCAAATCAGCTTTGATCATTTTATCATTTTTTTTCCCAAATATATTCTAACAAATGATTTTGCTGAATGAAATAATTGAGACCTACTCTTTTCACTTTTATTTTATTTAGATGTACAGCGATGTGAATTGTAAGAGAAAACTCCTTTCTGGATGTTAATTTGAACTAGCAGCTGTCCAGAATCTTCAGCTCACCTCTTTCCAAGAAAGAGCATGTCAGGTAAGAAAAAGAGGAAAAAAATAACTTCTTGGTGATCTGACTCTGAGGAACAAAGGCAGGGAAGCAATCAGTATTTCAGAGAATATTTACAAGAGAGTACTTTCTCTTGCTGTGTGCCTCATGGCCTCTGTAAGAAATGGAGAGGCCAATCTGCTGGATCAGCATCTGAATTGTTCAATTCATTTCAGCTCCCCTTTTGTTGGAAATCACACACCAGGATCTTCTCTATACCAAAGTTCAGCACAATCCTTTATTATTTTTACTGGCATATAGTGTGTGACTATACAAAGAAAATAGTTTCACAGTCCCGTTTCAGAATAGATCTGCTTTAGTATTCAACCAGGGTGCTCAGTGCTGGTGCAGACTCAAACCTTTGATGGTTTTCAAGGCCTAACTGGATATAGCCATGAGCAATTAGACCTGATCTCAAAACTGAACCTTCTTTGAGGAGAAGGGTGTACTATAGACCTCCTTACATCTGTTCCAGTTCAAAGCTGATCTGTGTGAGAGTGGTGATTAAGCTGATCTATTCTGTGTCATAGGGACTCTAACACTGAGATGTATGTACAGGAGAAAAGAGGTGCAACTTGAGATTGATTTCCCTGATCACAAATGTGATCACAGAGATCACACCTGAGTTAGCTTAATTCAGACTGGTCAACACAATGATTTGATTAACAGTCTACTGAGGGTTTAGCATTTGAAGGAGTGTGAATTGTTTTTTTTTTCACCTGCAGAGCAGGACTCTGCAGTGCTGATATTTTCTGTGGCCCAGTTCATTAACTAATAGATAACTTCTTAAATTACTCTTTAAGAGTCAAACTATCAGCTCAAAATTTTTGTGAATATTACATTCAACAAAATGAAAAAAATGCAGAAGTTACTTGCCCTGTCTTTTATTTCTGAATACACTTCTTCCCAAACTGGAATAAAAGTGGCAACATTCAATCATTTCTCTTTTTGAAACAGCTTTACATAAACTTTCAGGTTTCTATTGAAAATAAATGAATATTTCCATGTAGCATTTCTTATTACTTCTTGTGGTACAGGGAGATAAAAAGCCAACTAAGAGCTAGAGTTATGGAGATGATTTTTGTTATTGTTAATAGATTTTATCAAAAATTATAAATGCTGTGTTTAGGCTGGGCATGATATTGTAGGGCTCTAAAATTTCATAGGTGGTTCCTTTATTATTTGGTATATGTTCTTTCCATTAACTTACTTATAAGAGAAAGATTCGTTTTCATTAGAGCAAATAATGATTTCATTTAATAAGATTATACTATTTTTGAAACTTGACACTTCTTTTTCTTTTTTTCTTTCTCTGATTTACCACAACACAATAATCATTTTTAGTTGAATTGCTTTGTTAAAATGAAATAATTTGAAATGCTACTGAAGTCTGCTATGGAGAAATTCAAACTGCAAGCCTCAGATTATGGGAAACTGCAGTAAAGATTAGGCGTAGGGTGAGCTCATACTCCCCACTTAGCTTCTGGTGATCGTTCTAATAAACAGTGCCCCAGTTTTGTCTGCCACTGGCCTTGTTCTGTTATCATGAATAACTTAACTTAATTCAATAAAATGCTGTTGTTCAAAACAGTGAAAAATGGGAAAGGAAGTAAGATCTGAGAAAATAGAATAGTGGTATCTTTGTTGCTTTTTTTTTTTTTTTTTTTTTGGAAGGGAGAAGGCAGGAGGTGGAGGGGGGGGGGGGGGTGGGAAACACATCCTAAATTTCAGAGAGACTGTAGTTTAGTGGTAGACTAAACTAGTATGATTTCTGCAGACCAGCCTGCCTTCTCCAAGTTAAACATTCCTGCCCCTTTACTATGCCAGTTTCAGAGTGGATCTCTTGACATGGTTTTTTTGCAAAGTATGTCAGTACAACTGAGAAAAAGAATGTCCTTTAATCATGATAGTGCTAGCACCAAAATTGATGCATAGGAGGGGCAAGGTTGTGGTTTAAAGTGGTCTGAAGATAGAGCTAGATGTCAGAATAAATGTCACTTGGAGCCACAGCATGAGGAAAAAATTACACCACACAGCTGATGTAATATAACAGTCTGCTGCTGTGAGAATACGTATATAGGTAAATCTTCTGTTACTAGCTATATAGTCCCACCTTTCCCCTCAAACATACTAGCTCTAGCACTTAATTGATTGTGTGATAATTTGATTAAGGCCTTTAAACCATAGGCAATCTATTCACTCTTTTATTTGTCAGGTTTGTTGTTCAGTAGTTTGGACTGGCTCAATGCAGGGTATGGTGTGTGGGAAATCCAGAACAAAGGGAGCCTGGAAGAAATAACTATATAACCAAAAGTAGGAGGAACAAGATCCCCACCTTTTGGTAAAGACCATTGATGTGATAGTCTGATTTAATTCCATGCTGTTACTTTTCAGAGCAATACAATTCATTAATAAATTCTTAAACAGTTAATGTTCCTTTTTTCCTCGAACAGTTCTAAGAAATACATTCACCCAGGAGCACATGCTTGACCCCTTTTACTACCTCTTTCCAGAATGTGCAGAGTTCATTAGAAACTGCTACTACAGCTCTGTACAGTTTTCTTATTTGCTAACTAAGTAGGTCTTCATGCTTATAGGCTAGAGAGTGAAATTATTACTGCTAAAAACTGAATGCATATGAGATTGCATACCAGCATGAGGCACTGCATCATCAAGTAAATCAGGCGTGGGCCTGACTGCATTCGATGTGATTTAATTTCTGAATGGAGAGTCTTGAAGGTTGCAAATTATACCAGTAGATGGCAGTAATAGCCAAGTGAAATGATTCCTGAGGCTCTCAAGGTTTCGTTTTGAAATTAATCTCATAATATTGAATCTAGAAGTAGACATTAAGCGTGATGTTGTGTTATGTCAACATGCACATCAGATATTAATTATGATTATACATAGATACTACAAAGAGCCCCTTGCAATTCTTGCTAGAGATTTGAGAATGTAAAATTAAAGCTGAGAGACCAGAAAGATCTGCTAGATCAGCACACTCCAAGGTTTGATTCTTAAAACTTTGTTGTTGTTGTTTCAAAAAAGAGGGCATGGAGAGAGGGGGAGATTTTGCTGTTGGTTTTGTTACCATTAGTTAAACAGTGGAAAAAAACAGAAAAAAGTTAGGATAGCTTGGGCCTTGTTCTTACAAGTTGGAACAGCATGAGATTAGTGAGAGAAAAAGGCAGACAGTTAGGAGGGGTTTATGTGTGGTTTTTACTAAACCCTTGAACGAAATTTTTCTTACATAAGAAGCAGAGCATCAGAGCCCCAGTGCCTGCTCTGTAAATCTGCTTTGCATTTACACTGCAGTTTATTTGGAGAAGGAGGTTTTTTTTTTTATATATATATTGATATTTACACACTATTATTTGTCCTCATATTTAAATCTGGCAAACTTGCCATGCATCTGGCAGTATGAAGTCTTTGGTTCTCTTACTTCTTAATGCAATCATTTTAAATTTCAACATGCACTCATAAGTCTGAGTGATCTCTTTGAAACTTCTACCCCAATCTGAGGGTGTGCTGTCTTTTGCTTTCCCAAGGCAGGGTTTATGGAGAGTTCTGTACTATCTTTTCAACCACTGAATTTTTCTTGTTCTGGGTCTGATAATGCAAACTGTAATTGTGAAGATGAATCCAGTCTGGATTGCCTTTTACCTAGAAATTGTAAGTGAGGATGTGTGTTAATATTACAGAAGTGTATAAAGGATTGACGTAGCAATACAGTGTTTTCACCATCAAAACAGCATGAGCAGTCAATGACCTAATCTCAGAATGAATCTGTATTTGCTTGAGATGGAGAGTGCATATATTTTCAGTGCATTCAGTCCAGAAATTGAAGTAGCATCTTCATTATTATTATTATTATTATTATTATTATTATTATTAATGCTAGAAGCTATGTGTATACTGATGCAATTGTTCATTCATTATAAACACCGACTCTTGAACTTAATGTAAAAGAAAAAGATGTTTCTGCTCTTGTGAGACCCCATCTGGAGTGTTGCTGGAGCTGTTGGAGCAGCACCAGAGGAAGGCCACGAAGATGATCAGAGGGCTGAAGCAGCTCTCCTATGAGGACAGGCTCTTCAGCAAGAAGAGAAGGCCCTGGGGGGACCTTACAGCAGCCTTCCAGTACCTGAGGGGGGGCCTACAGGAAAGCTGGGGAGGGACTATGTAGTGACAGAAAAAGAGGAAGTGGTTTTAAACTGGAAGAAAATAGGTTTACATTAGATATTAGGAATAAATTCATTTCTATGAGAGTGGTGAGTCACTGAAACAGATTACCCAGTGAGGTGTTTGGATTGCCTCCTCCCTGGATTCATTCAAGGCCAGACTGGTTGGGGTTGTGAGCAACCTGATCTAGAGAGAGGTGTCCCTGTCTATAACAGAGCTGTTGGAATGAGATAATCATAAAGGCACCTTCAAACCCAAATCACTCTATGACTCTGTTTCTGTAAGTGTGATTTTTGTTTTCTTTTTCTCACTATCTGGCAATAAATTTAAGGATATCTGTCTATATACTTACCTGTATGTTTAGGAATATCCTCAGATGAAATTTCATTCTGTGACAACTGTATTATGAAACTTTAATCATGAGATTTAATATTCTGGAAATCCTAATTCTCTATTGGTTTGCACCTTGTGTATTCAGTTGAACATGTACAATGTGAGATAGGTGTTAAATGAAACCAGAGCAGTTTGGCAACAAATGGCTTATCCTTTGAGCAGGTGTAAATTATTATGATGAAATATAAAGGGTTAGGGAATTCAGCCCTTTGTGGCAAATGAAGTGATTTTGCCTGCTTGCATTCCCATGATGTAGACAATGTATAACATATTTTTGTCTGTCTTTACAACTGTTTAAAGGTGTACATGCATCATCAGATGATATCAATCAGTAGACAGTATTTAGGACATTGATGTCTTTCTCAAGATATATAAAATCAGCTCATTAAGTACTCCTTTCTTCTAAATAATGACAGTTCAGAGTAAGCACAAAAATTTTTGTCAGACTAATTCTCTTTCTGAGATAACAACCCTTGATTACTAATCAGTAGTAGCCTCCTGTGGCTCCTCAAACACACAAATTCTATTCTTGTCAGTAAATTGCACTGAAAAGACCCTATTTTATGTATTGATTTAATGTAACTTTTAATGTAACATTTA